>NC_090267.1:97672959-97910459 GCF_040414725.1 Anabrus simplex
TTTGTCTAGCGCCATGTCAGGGATTAGATTATTCGACTTTATATCTCTTCCGATCGTCGTTCTGCACATTGCTCGGGAGTGTCCTTGTCTTCTAATGGTTTCCTTGTGTGTTTAGGGAGTTGTCCGGACCACTGCATTCGGTTTTCTTGAAGTGTTCTTAAATTAGCTTTACTTCATAACACACACACACACACACACACATGTTAATTCTTAATATGATCTTCCGTAGTGACACCTCCAGCCTAGTACATCATTTTGCTCTTTCGAAGACCGCCATTCCGAGTCGTATATCATTGCAGATCTAACTGCAATCCTGTATTAGTGTTGGCTACTGAATGCATGATTCGAAGCAGTGTATCTATTTAAGTGTCCGAGTGAATCGATTCACAGGAACGGCGAGCTCACGGCACACGATTCAGCTTACTCCCAGCGGACAGTGCTGAGTGGCGCACTCACTGGACGTTGACGGGAGCTGAGTTTCCGCTGCAGCGAGACGGTGAATCATAGCACATCGAAAGAATCGTGAACGAGCACGACTCAGTGAGACACAAGATACACACGGCTCCTTAGCGGCACACTGGGCACTGGCGGAGAGCCGAGCTTCCGCTGCAGCGAGACATACAGGTGAGCCATGGCACACCGAAAGAATCGTTAACGAACACGGTTCAGTGAGACACAAGATACACACAGCTCCTTATCGGCACACTGGACACTGGCGGAGAGCCGAGCTTCCGCTGCAGCGAGACATACAGTGAGCCATGGTACACTGAAAGAATCGTATGCTATAACGGACTCTCGAGCTCAGATCTTGTGAAAATAATATCCACTTGCATTCACAGGGAGATTTAAATAGTAGATGGATTTATTTGCGGTTTTAAAAAGGTAGTCAAAACATAATTCTGAAGTAGCTAGTAAGTAGGTAGGCTATTAGGTTGTACTATTTATTAGTTTAATGAATCTTAGTATTATAACTTAGTTGACATTTGACAATTAAACTCGACTCTAGCCTGCCCTATGACTATGAGTCATGCTATGACCACTCAACAGTACCTGTTTTATATTTTGAAGAACGGCTCAGTATTCTCTCAGTTCATATGTCGCATCGTTGCACAAGACTTCAATCATATGTGGACAGTAAGTGAGCCGACTGACGCAATAACTTAACCAACAGTATGTTGAATCAGAAAACCAGCGGGCTACTGTACATCTCGGGTAGCCTATATAAAATATGACGATTTAAATAAATCCTCAGCTGATAGAAATATACATATTTTCAAAAATTACTGAGCGAGTTGGACGTGCGGTTAGTATTGCGTAGCTATGCGCTTGCATTCGGGGGATGGTGGGTTCGAATTCCACCGTCGGCAGCCGTTAAGATGGTTTTCCGTAGTTTCCCCATTTTCACACCAGGAAATGCTGGGACTGTACCTTAATTAAGGCCATAGCTGCTACCTTCCTAATCCAAGACCTTTCCCATCCTGCGTCGCCGGTAACCTTCGCTGTATTAGAGTGACTAGCATTTTTTTCTAAGAAAGGAGTTCATAGTATGAAGACCAGATGGCAGCTGCGGGCACTGAATGCTGTTGCTGTAGTCTTACCAGTACATACTACACAGAGCAGTAGGAGTGGTGACTAATGTGCCGTGAATCGGATCACTGTATCGATTCAGTAACGTGAACGGAATCAAATTAATCGATTCAGTAAAATGAATCGAATGTCTCATCACTATCCTGTATATTCTTCCTTTATACTTGGACATTTTGCTACTACAAACCACTCCTGTTGGTGTTCTCCATGTAAGCTACCCATTATAGCTCAAGGCCTTCTCTTACACTTAACACTTAAAATAATTAACAGAAATATTTTTTTGTAAATACAACGAATCTTTTTTAAATAGTATAGTACTAATAGCAAATATGGAGATAGTAATAATAATAGAATGTACAACACGACAATATAAATGAACATGATAATAATTACTAAACTAATAGTAGTAATAATAAAAGAAGGAAACAAGATAAACATCTATAACTAGCAAATACATTTATAATTTTTATGTAAATAGCTCATTCACACTTCACTTCGTGTAAGTCAGAAGTATTCAGCAAGTGATTTCTGCAATCCATCTTAAATCTCGTACGAGAACGCAAATCCCTAGTGGTAGCAGGGAGGGTGTTTCTACAAAGGAGCGGTTGTAAGCTCTGGAGTGACTGAGAAATATACAGTAGTTAGAGAGGAGCCAGATCGTGTATCGTGGTTATGATAGGAGGAGAGGTAATTAAAGTTTGAAGGAAGGTAATGCGGTACACCTGAGTTTAGAACTCCATGCAGAAGGGGGACTGCGACACTCATGAACAACGAAGCCATGGCAACTTCCTATAATAAGGTGAAATGTGAGAAATCTGATACAGGTGTTTAAATTCTGCTTGGGAGTTCTAATCCATCTATTTGTTCCTTGGTAATGTCTGGTTCCATGGCTAAATGGTTTGCGTGCTGACCTTTGGTCACAAGGGTTCCGAGTTCAATTCCCGGCATGGTCGGAAATTTTAACCGTAATTGGTTAATTTCGCTGGCACGGAGGCAGTGTGTATGTGTCGTCTTCATCATCATTTCATTCTCATCACGGCGCGCAGGTTGCCTACGGGAGTCAAATCGGAAAGCCCTGCATCTTGCGAGTCGAACTTGTCCTCTGACACTCCCGGCACTAAAAGCCATACGCCATTTCATTTTTTTCCCTTGGTGATGTATACTTTGAAGAGCTTATCAGGTTGCAATCCTTATTCACACCTCGTTATTCCCGTTGTACTCCGACTCATACGAAACTCATGTGTCTCCAAAGCTTCTTGCCAAGAATCCAGCGCATCGTGCCATCCGTTAAGATCTGTTCTGGTTAGGCTACGTCGTCTGCATTACGGGATGTTCCAAGGCGGTGAATTTTAAAGAAATGATTTATGAAGAGATTGAAGTGTGTCTGAACTGCTTTGAGATGAGTCTGTAAGGCATTTTTTCAATACTCTAATTGGAACTACTGTCTATTGTCAGCAAAAATGTTGTTGGAGATCACGAAAAAAGATGTGCAAGATCTCTGTATGCAAAAGTGATATTCCTAACGACAAGGACTTAAACTATCTAATTACAGCAATAAGTAACGTAATATGTTATTTCCTTGTTCCTTATAATGTGATTGAGAAGATACCTGTATATTTAAATACCGTGCTTCATGACATTGTACATAATTGAAATTGAGTAATCTCTAGAAATGAGATTTGATTTAGGAACAAGATGGTGTAGAGGTCACGTCTCAACAGAACAGTCTTGAATTCGACTCACTGGCGTTCTCAAAAATTATTTGCTGTAAATTTTCTCTGCCAAATAAAGCATTCGTACAGAATGTATACCTCATAGCCTCCTGCCAAGAGCCTTATAGAGTAATTCCCTTGTTTAATCGAGTTAATTTTCTTGACCTCCTCCTACCGCTTTTCCCATACTCTGGTGGTGTCGCGGGAACGAAACGTGTCGCACATGTGGACTTGTCCCTGTTTTACAGCTGGATGCCCTTCATAACGCCAACCCTTTGTGGGGGTGGGATGTTTTCACTGTGTTTCTATGGTGGTTGATAACGTGATGTGTGTGTGTGTGTGTTTGTGTGTGTGTGTTATTGATACAGACACAAATACCCAGTCCCCTGCACCAGACGCGACTAAAATATTCGACCCAGCCGGCAATCGTGTGCGGGCCCACTGAATCGAATGCTGTGAAATTTCCCTGATAGTTTGAGACGATAATGATTCGTCATGCCCAACTAAGGAGAGCGTTTGAACTTATTAGCACTTTTCTCTTCTTCTCTTCCCAATATCTCCTCATCCTCTCGCTGTCTTCCTTTTTACGTTGTTTAGTCCATCCCGTATTTATACAGAAAATTTGTGTTTGTGAATTAAGGTTCTGAATTTTATTCTATCTTGAATTGTTTCTTCATTAATACCAATTTTATTTCGGTCTTCAGTGGTTTCTTTCAGCCAGTTATTGTGATTTTAATTTGTAAAGCTAAGTTTAAAATTTTCTTTGTGAGCATGTTGTTATCCATTCTATATGTGACCATAAAATTGTAATCGATTTTAATAGATTCCGTGTGATTTCTTTTTCATCCAAATTCCATTTTCGCATTTTGGTCCTAAGATTTTCCTGAGGATCTTTCTTTCTTGTTTTCGAACATCTTTATTCGAGATGTGCCATCAGTTATAATAGTTTCAGATGCATGAAGTATTTGTTTTAACTGCTTTGATGTAATGTCGTAATTTTGCCTTTTTATATAATTCTTTTATTGTAATTGTCCAAGTAATTTTGTATGCTCTTTGAAGTTTTACAATTCTTTGTTAGCTTGCTGATTTAACCCTCCTGGTTCAATAATATCACCTAGATACTTAAATTTCTCTACTTGAGCGATATTTCCATATTTGGTGATTGATTAACGGTTGACTCTTGAAACCTTATCTAGTCTATTTGACTTTCAGATATGACTGTTTTTCTTCTCACTCTGGTGGCCTACAATTTCACAGGCATGTTTTGAATGTTCAACATTCAAATTAGCGTTTCATTCTGTAGCTCTAGCTCATTCTCCTGTCATGATGCGTCATAGTTGAAATTACTGTGGGTACCCGGACGGAGTGACGTGATGACGGACTTCCGTGTTTATATCCAGAACATAAAACAAATTAGCTACTGGAACTGTGTACCTAACTTCTCGGCTCGAGACTGTTTTTCTGCCTACACTTGAAATTCAGTAGTACATAAATAATGTATCTTTATAGCCTTATGCCTTTATACATTCAATTTGTAACCCTGTAAGAATGAATTAAGTCATCGCTATTGTTTCAAATCTTCTTCATCGTCTCGTGTTATCAGATTATTAAGTAAAGTCTAAGTTTCGTCTTCTTGATTTCATTATCTGCTACGACTGGGCTACCTCGCAATTTGCCAATCTCAGTCTCTCAGGTGAAGATGGTTAGACCGGGCGAGTTGGCCGTGCGCGTAGAGGCGCGCGGCTGTGAGCTTGCATCCGGGAGATAGTAGGTTCGAATCCCACTATCGGCAGCCCTGAAGATGGTTTTCCGTGGTTTCCCATTTTCGTACCAGGCAAATGCTGGGGCTGTACCTTAATTAAGGCCACGGCCGCTTCCTTCCAACTCCTAGGCCTTTCCTATCCCATCGTCGCCATAAGACCTATCTGTGTCGGTGCGACGTATAGCCCCTAGCAAAAAAAAAAGAAGATGGTTAGTCGTTACTTTCTGTTTATAAAATATCATATTCGAACCCGCGGAAGTTGGTGGCATTCAGGGCTGTGTAAATGCGACACCTCTGTGTTATTATTATTATTATTATTATTATTATTATTATTATTATTAGTATTATTATTATTATTATTCCTCTGTGGCTCAGTAGTACAGTGTCGGCCTTGGGATCGCAAGATTGTAGGTTCATACTCGGCAGAGGTAGTCGGTTTTTGAAAGGTAGGACAAATTATTTTGGCACTTCATGTCTTATGATGTCGGCATGTGAAAGATCTGTTGTAACACATTTGATATTCACCCGACAAAATTAAGATAGATCGTTACAGGAAACGTTGAAATTGACATGAAAGACAGCCTAATGGCGTCCTCACATGTATCCACCACCCAGATATGCAAGCCGAGAAATTAGAAAGACATTGTTTACATGGAATATGTCGGAATTATATGTTATCAAGTTACGTTGCTTGCTGCGTGAAGTCCCTAGTTCTTTGCCTGAAGGCACGATCTCTAACGGTTCATGAGATGCGATAGTAATATCCGATACTCTAGTAATTGGCCTAGTTTACATATATACAGTACATTCCGATCACTTGGACAAATATATATAAAACACTTGTTCAGGCTGCGTCTAAATTACCCATCCGAAATAAACACAAATTCTAATCATATGGGTCCGTACCCATGAACACAGATAAGGTCAGAACCTTTCTTCCCAAAAATGCCTATCGACCTAAGCCTCCCCATTAATCATCAAAAGACAACGTTACAACACAGAAGTAAATACACTGGACACAACAATACGAAGCGCAAGATATAATTATATTAACCACGCCTGCAAAACAGAACACACACAGAATATACACACTGAATTTGATGGAGGTATCGGGTCTAGAACCCCATACATCCGGGCACGGAACTTTGCATCTCTCACACATAGACACAGCATATCAACATTATTTGAGACGACAGGGAAGATCAGCTGGTTAGCAACGTAACTTCAAAGTAAGTTGGCTTTGTGGTCAAGCATTTCACGCAGGTAACGGGATCATTTGTAAATAACGTTCATTTCTCTCTCTGCCTTCAGCCTACAGCTGAGTCAAGGGAGCCTTTCTACCTGTGTAAGAAAAGTACCATGTCGGGACCTGTCGGACATCCTTAGTGCTTCAGAATGGTCCGCAATGCAGAATGGCCCGCAATTCTCACCAGCAAAATATAGCGCATATTCTTACATTATCTCGTGTAAAACAGGCTGGCTTACTAACTCATATATATATCTTAGCTCCAAATATAACATCATGGCTTTCATTGCCTAACTATCGTCATCTCAGCCCCGTAAGTAACTCTCGGCAATTCTCTAGTCTCATACATAAATACTCCATAGTTCGACGACCGGTACATTCATGAATTTGCCTGCTAACACATTTTAAGAGCCTATTCTACTTTCGACGTTGAAATATCTCCCGTTGCGTCTCCCCACAGCTGAAATACATGCATCATGCAAATAAAACATCCTATCATATGCTGTCTCTAGTATAATCCTCTTTAATGTAACAACGCAGATGGCGTACAGCCCATTTGGTTTTTATGAAGAATCTGCCCACACAACTCTATCTAAAGTGAACACACACTGGAATAAAAATGCAAACAACTATAACATACACCTACCTCTAACGTATTTTCTCCCTTATTCCCGTCTGAATAATATAGGCTACAACTTGGAATGCATACAGCCCTGAACGTATTTAACTTTACTTTTCTTTAACTTTACTTAAAAAGCAAATGCCACTTTGGCTTTCGTTCAAAGATTAATTTACTTGTTTAAGTACGCCCTGACTGGTGCATCTAGATATCACTTCACATGCTTATAGAACAAAATGACTTAACTTGGCAGCAACTACTGAATCAACGAGGAATCACATGACCGCTATGCCATGCGTGCTTGGCCCATGACGACGTCACAGGCTCTTGTGAGGTAACTCATGGCGATTGTACTTCAGTTAAACAAAACTTCACAAAAAAAAATGTCTTGTTGGCTCGCGAATACGACACGTCACACACGGTGTTTCAAAGCAGAAGGAGAATGAGTCAGTAAGACAAATTAGGGCCCTTTTTTTCTCTCCGCAGACTGTATAGCCTCTAGAGGACGCTAGCTTCGAGGGTAACCACCGGCTAACAGTCCCTTTTCCTTTGTAAAAGTTAACCAGATGTTAACGGCCGCTCCCGTAAATACGCATATATCTCAGTTTAGCACAAGTAAATAGTTTTATTGGCTCCTGTTACTCGATAATTCTAATCTTAATTATGTGTGGCGTCAGATCTGTGGAATTTAGCTTAATGGCTGATTAATTGATTGAAATTCAGATGATTCCAGTCCTGAAAAAGAGAAGTTTGTCAACCTGCGGCAATTGTTCGGTACATCCCCTCGTTTACATCTCACCCCCTTCAAGTTTGCTGCGCTTGGGTACGCCGATATATAGGGGTCTACACGATTTTAAATCACGGCTTGAGGCTCAAGACCAACTAGAGGAATTCATTCCTACCGAAGCTACGAGACGGAGTTCTCACAGCCTATGGCACGGCCATCCAGGGTTCCTTCCTTCACTCCCCGCGACTATATTGAGCGCTTAAATAAAACCGTGCCACAGTGTTATAATAAACAAATTGAAGCATATTATGACATGGTTCAGTACCGTAGTTATGTTCTGGTTCGTGAACAGTAAGCAATTGCTTATTGGCAATTACTACTCTTGCTGTGAGAGCCTCAAAGAATGTTCACAGCAACATAAAGATAAACTAGTTGCAAGGAGAAATTAAAATATGTCACATTGATGGGCTAGTTCTTGATCTGGGTTATTTTTGCGCCAGGTTAAGTGCCATTTTTCCTTCAGGAAAACCTAAAACGACAAAGATCTCGTCTCACATCCATCAGAAAGCTTCTTTATTACTACAGACATTAGCCGGGAGTGTGACGACAGTAAGAACACTGGGAACTGTCAGCGCACGTAGCGAGACCGACCCCCCGACATGCTCTGAATACCAACGTCATCTCAGTCCTGCGAGACAAGGCGCGCGCTCAAGAAATATCTAGCTGTAGGGTGTACAAGACGAGCTGCTGACATACCAACAAATACCAGATTAAAGTCTCTACTACCGAACTCGATAGCTGCAGTCGCTTAAGCGCGGCCAGTATCCAGTATTCGGGAGATAGTGGGTTCGAGCCCCACTGTCGGCAGTCCTGAAAATGGTTTTCCGTAGTTTCCCATTTTCACACCAGGTAAATGCTGGGGCTGTACTTTAATTAAGGCCACTGCCGCTTCCTTCCAAATCCTAGCCTTTTCCTGCCCCATCGTCGCCATAAGACGTACCTGTGTCGGTGCGACGTAAAGCAAATAGCCAAAAATTTATTTGACAGTGATACAAGTGAGTTGAATGCCATACAGGGGACTTGTGTGCTCGTCACGCCTCACCTCTAAATATTCTCGTGCAAGATCGAACCCCGCAACAAGTGCACCTAGAAATCCGATAACTTCCATATCCTACAGAAATTCGAGAAATTCTAGATCGTCGAGAACTTCGCATCAAGGACGGTCGTGGTCCCTGTCCAGACCGAGCCCGGAGTCTGGAGGTTCCAGCCTGCTACAACGCGTCAACCCAACTTGTGTAAAAGGTGATATGAATTTGTTTCAAATGAACAAGGAGTCCGGAGGTTCCAGCCTGCTACAGCGCATCAACTCCACTTGTGTAAAAAGTGACACGAATTTGTTTCAAATGAACAATAAAACCAGATTTTCAGAAGAAAAAGAATGAACTAATACCCCTCTCTGTACCAACTCCAATGCTTACGTTCCACCTCTTAGAAATATGCCATGCTCTTCAAGCTAGTATCAGCGGCTAAAGACTTTTTTCGTGGTACTATTAACAATGTTGCTTCATCTCCGTGCCTGATGTTGCTAAAATATTTTTGCATACCCTTGGAAAATATACCTTTATTGTATAATATTCCCTTTTTCTGCAGCACTAATTTGTAAGTAGCCATTCATTTTGTCTACAGTATCTTGAGCAGGAAATATCCCTTGTTTAAATGACTGGAGGATTATACAGTATCAGGGATGTAAATGGATCGATGGGCATACGTTTTACCCACGAAGTTATGGTTATCTACACAAACCGTGACCAGTGAACCATGCATGCTCTCTGAATTCGCATATGTTGCTTTCCTTCAAGCGGGAATACATCGCTTAATCCTTCGTTTGACCACTATGTGATATTAACGCGTTCTGTTTCTCTCTCTGAAGCTCGAACATTAGTACTTGACGAGGTTTTAACGTAACAAAGATAATGCTGATATTCTGTTGTGCACTATTCCGAGGGTGTTAAGGGTAGATGAATAGTTGTATCACTAAATATGAAAATAAAAATTTGTTCTAAGTATTTTTAAGGGGGGGGGGGACTATAAACATTGTAAATACTAACGAAACTCATTACAGAATGTTAATCCGTAATTAGTTCAGGAGGTATTATTCAAATGCATTTGTAATTCTCGTTTTATGCTGGCCTGTATTTACGTGGAAACGTTGTTGATAATATCATGCAACAATTTAATATGCAGTTTTAAAGTACCTAATGGCATATCTTGTATATATTTAAGTTCGGAACAATATCACAAAATGTAACATATCTTTCGTTGGCTAAACACCTATATAATTTTATAGCCTGCATTATTTTTGTAATTATCATAAATACTGCTTTTTTGTATTGGTGATTGTCAAAATAATGTATTGTAGCTCAATTTATTTATAAACGAAACTAACATGCCCAACGATTTCTACTTCCGTTTACCATCCATAGCCCTTTTAGAAAACACACCGTAAACCCTCATTCTTGGAGAAGTGACGACATTTTTTAGCTAAAAACAAGCTTATAGTTTTACGTGTTTGTTAATATCTAGATCATACCCATCAACGCCACTTGCAGCACCTAGAAAAACATATCGTAAAATGTTACCCTGTGAGTTTGGGAGTCGATAATCTCAAAATATCACTAAACTGATCTATGTTTTTCTTCCCTGGCCGTGTTCCCAATTTGTGGAGGTCAGATAGATTGAGCCCAGTTTTACGCCAGCCCTATGTTGAGGTATGTATTCACTATTGCGTGTTTCTACGGCGGGTAGTTAACTGATGTCTTGTGCGTAAATGAACATGCGTAATAAGACAATACCCTGCCCCGAGCTTGAACCACCCTCGGTAAGTGGGGGCGGTATAATATATCCACGGTATCCCCTCCATATCGTAAGAGCCGTCTGAATAGGGTAAGCCGACGGGCTCTTAAGTAGGTGCGTTGGGCCACCTGTATGGCATTGTTTACACGTGTGCCAGTTACCTTTAATCTTTTCTTTCCGTCCTCCCTTGGTCAACTTTTCTTATATATAAGTAAATTCATTTTTGTTTAATAAAAGATCCTTTCCTTTCCAAAAGACGATACTTCTTTAGAGACTTTCTTAATGAAATAATGAGACACTTACTTACATACTGTACTTATCGTATATGGCCTTTAGTGCCGGGAGTGTCCGGGGACATGTTCGGTTCGACTGGTGCAGGTCCTTCTAGTTGAAGCCAATGGGTGACTTGTGCATCTGTATGTGGGATAATGATGATGATGGTGACGTAGGTTAATGGTGAAGCCCGGTGTCGGCATATAACCTTCACCAAGGGGTCTGTTCAAAGCTTTATGTCCCCATCCGACGGACGAATCGCCATCAACAGCGGCATTTGCCCTCACTCCATGTGAACACTGCAGAGAGGGTTGAAATTGAATCCAGGCTTTTGGCACGCAATCTAGTGATTAGAACTTGTACACCAGCACCTCTCCTACCCTACCGGCTAACATTCTGATGGTCGAAATATTTTCGACCAACGGGACTCGAACCGGCTAACCACGGTGTCAGACCGTATAGACTTGACGCCTTTATGATCATGGCCACCAGGCGGGCTAATGATACAGATAGCCAGGCTGAGTGGCTTAGACGGTTGAAGCGCTGGGCGTCTGACCCCAACTTGGCAGGCTTGATTCTGGCTCAGTCCGGTGGAATTTGAAGGTGCTCGTGTCGGTAGATTAACTGGCACGTAAACGAACTCCTGCGGGACAAAATTCCGGCACCTGGTCGTCTCCGAAAACCGTCACAGTAATTAGTGGAACGTAAAAACCAATAACATTATTATTTACTAATAAATACAGAACCATCAAAAACACACATAACAAATCAATGTTTTCACTTACAAGCAGAGAGTTCCAACCTATATCGCTTCAATAATTATTTTATTATTTTTATTTTTGAAGTAAGTCGTCCAAGAGCGACTTTTTAGTCGGATCTACCAATCCATTTATTGTTTGTCTTAATCCAGCTCCAGGGTGCTTTTATTCTTGACAGTATAGGACGTCGTGAGATAGAACATCATTTGTACTTTTTGTTCTTTTCCCTACGTCGCACCGACACAGACAAATCTTCGCCGACGATGAAATAGGCCAACATTTGGCTGGTGTGAAAATGGGAAACCATCTTCACGGCTACCAACAGGGACGGGAGGGAGTTCGAACTCGCTGTCTTCCGTACGTGATTCAAACCACGTAGCCAATTGCTCGGCGGAAAACCATTTCGCGGATAACTGACGTTGTTATGGTGATGTCGATTATTATTTTTTTACATCGTTATGCCCTACTCAGGAGCACGGTTGAACTTGCTTAGCTGATGTGTTGGCCTTCTTTTCCTCCCAAAATCTCGTCATCCTCTCGCTGAGCTTCTTCCTTCGTTCTTTTGTCCAGGTTATAGTAGCTCTGGTGTTGGGTTTGTCTTCAAAGTGGTGATTGTCGATTTTGGTTCTGAATTTACATCTGTCCTGTACAATGTTTTCTAAGATGTTGATTTCCTGGATTATTATTATTATTATTTATAGAAATGGGAGTTACCGGGCGAGTTGGCCGTGCGGTTAGGAACGCGCAGCTGTGAGCTCGCATCCGGGAGATAGTGGGTTCGAACCCCACTGCCGGCAACCCTGAAGATGGTTTTCCGTGGTTTCCCGTTTTCACACCAGGCAGATACTGGGGCTGAACCTTAATTAAGGCCACGGCCGTTTCCTTCCCACTCCTAGCCCTTCCCTATCCCATCGTCACCATAAGACCTATCTTTGTCGGTGCGACATAAAGCAACTAGGAAAAAAAAAAAGAAATGGGAGTTAGGGATTGGAATAACGTACCAAAGTAAATGTTCATTGAATTTCCAATTTCTTTGAAATCATTTAAGAAAAGGCTAGGAAAACAACAGATAGGGAATCTGCCACCTGGGCGACTGCCCTAAATGCAGATCAGTAGTTATTGATTGATTGATTGATTGATTGATTGATTGATTGATTGATTGATTGATTGATTGATTGATTGATTGATTGATTGATTGATATGCGTGGTGCACAGAGGCAGTTGCAGCCCATATTTCGTCCATTCTTTGGCTGTGGGCTTATTTTCTATCCTCTTGTGTATTATTCCTGCCCATTTTAGGTCGTTTTTTATTTCAAGGATCCAGTTCATAGTGTTTGTGGTTTAATGGCCATGATTTAATTACTTAAAGTTATCAGTTGTTTGTTTGTTTGTTTGTTTGTTTGTTTGTTTGTTTGTTTGTTTGTTTGTTTGTTTGTTTGTTTGTTTGTTTGGAAATACTTTTGTAGTTTTAGATATTTTGGGCGAATCAATATGATTAGGAGGGGAGGGCATCAAAGTAGTGTTATTGGACTTTTGTTTTTCTTTTTGATGAGTAAAGAAGTGGAATGAGAGATACGGCTTCTTGCGGATGATGTTATATTCTATCGAGCAAGGAAATCCTTTTCCGATTAGCGTGTCAGTTAAAGCTTTGTTTGTTACCTTTTTCCTGTGCAGTGTGCCACCGGTTATTAAGTCTTCATTAAGAGGACAAATTGGGGCAAATATTCGTTTATTATTATTATTATTATTATTATTATTATTATTATTATTATTATTATTATTATTATTATTACAACTTCCCCCATGCGGAGGCTGCCACAAGGACAAAGTATGTCGGCTACACAGTATTTTGTCTTCTCAGTTACTGTTGACTTTGCTAGTGTGCCAGGTAGAAGATTCACCAAAAGGCTCAGGAATAGATTTGCGATACGGTTCTTCAGATGTTATATAGATGATTGCGGAGTATGGTCACTGAACCTCGTATTGCGGCGATAGCGATGTCGTGAAGTCGTGTCCGGCTGAGACCGAGAGAATCCCATAGCTGTACAAGAAATTTAGGGATTGTGCCTCGAGCTCCGATCATGAGTCCATGGACGGAAATATTGTCTAGGTGATATTTATCTTTATAGTAGTTTACAGTTGGCTGGTAAATTGACTTCTTTTCGGCGTCCACCTCTTCGGCCTGGCCAACGTGCGACTCGAAGCGTATTGTGGGATCTAAGATTAGTCCTTGCTTGCTAGCTGGTTGAAAGGCTATCATGTCAATACGTCTGTTACTCCCGTCGGTAGCTAGGCCAGCAGTGGCGGCCGGTCAATACGTGCTACCGGGCTCCAGCACGTAGCTTGGAACTGTAAGGAATATTATTTATGTACAGTACAATTATCCTGGTGCCTTTTCGTTGTTTTGAGTACGATATGAATTTGTGTTTTGTGAAAATCAGGACGAGATCTGTCGAACACCTAGCGCCGTTCTCCCGGGGAACAAGGCTCGTGCTCATGTGAAGTGAGCCCTTGCCTGTAGCCTGAAGGAAGCAATACGCAGGCGCAGCCAAGCTTGCAACACTCCCCCTAGCCGGCGAAGTATACCATAAACCGGGATCAACTTTCACTGATCCCGTCTATAGTTACTTCCTCTCCCGCAAGGGGATAGAAGTACTCGATGTCTCCTGCTACCTTGATGTTGAACGTGGTAAGCGAGTCTGCCACTAGAGAGTAGCATCGTCTGGGCTCGAAAGTAAAGCGTAAGTGGAGGCAATCTATCTCACACATACTTATTAAAATATCCATCTTCCTTTTGTGTCAAAAATAAGAAATTCGTAGGTGAGTCAAAGAATCTTTGACTGACCCTAAATGTCATCCCGCATTACAATGTAATTTACTCTGGTGAAATGAAATAGCGTATAGCTTTTAGTGCCGGAAGTATCCGAGGACATGTTCGACTCGCCAGATGCAGGTCTTTTGATTTGACGCCCGTAGGCGACCTGTGAGTCGTGATGAGGATGAAATGATGATGAAGACAACACATACACCCAATGATGGTTAAAATTCCAGACCCTGCCGGGAATCGAAACCGGGATCCCTGTGACCAAAGGCCAGCGCGCTAACCGTT
Organism: Anabrus simplex; assembly: GCF_040414725.1. Lineage (NCBI taxonomy): Eukaryota > Metazoa > Arthropoda > Insecta > Orthoptera > Tettigoniidae > Anabrus > Anabrus simplex. The sequence continues at coordinate 97,687,606 of NC_090267.1, forward strand.
TAGCCATGGAGCCGGACATTTACTCTGGTAATAGGGGAGGTGTCAATGAATCAGTTGGCAGCTCTTTCAGTTGCTTTGTGCGGTTTTTAATCTCGCGGTTATATTACCGGTGCGTGTTTTTTCTGTCATTGTGTTAGTGCTAAAATTTATACGGAGATTTATCAAATTATTTATCCACTGCGGTGTATATAAAGTGAAATTAAATTAGTGTTATTAGTGGGGATCTATATGCCCACGATTCTATTTGCACTGATGTAAGTTGCGCCATTAGGTTAGTAGAAACAATATTAATGAATTATTTATCTCGTAGACAGTTGTCGAAGAATTCATCTGCTTCCAAATTAATGTTGTTTTTGTTTGTTCTGAGTTATGAATTGTGAGAAAAGTTTGTATTATTATTATTATTATTATTATTATTATTACCAAGTTTGAAGTATGCGTTGTTCATCATGGCAATATGCAGATTTAAAACAGCGTATTTAGCTTGTTTTTTGTAGCACGTAGGGCGATTTTTTCACGAGCCGCCACTGTAGGCCAGAGACCTCTTCGTGCACCGTGAAACCGTGATCCCTCAGCGAGGTCGCAATCATGTGTCGTATTGTATGATGGCGGGATGGAGTTAGGGTTTGGAATAATTTCTAGGAGGAGATATTCCATATACTTCCATCTTCTTTGAAATTATTTAAGAAAAGACTAGGTAAACAACAGATAGGGAATCTACCACCTGGGTGACTGCGCTAAATGCAGATCAATTGTGACATAATAATAATAATAATAATAATAATAATAATAATAATAATAATAATAATAATAATAATATATTATTATTATTATAATTATTATATTATTATTATTATTATTATATATTATAATTATATATATTATATATATAATTATAATTATATATTATATTATTATTATTATTAATATGTTATTGATTATTAACTTTTTTAACTTCTTTCATGTGAGGAAAGTGAGTTTGTATTTTATTTGTTCTATGCCATTCTTTCTGCAAGTATAGTAAATGATAAAATCATTACTCTGTCAAGAGTTTTATGGTCTTGTTATTGCTGATAAACACATCCAGTGGTTGTATTTGGATATTAAACAGTTGGGAACTCACTCATGAATTTGAACTTTTATTAATGCTGAGGCCATACGATTATTATTATTATTATTATTATTATTATTATTATTATTATTATTATTATTATTATTATTATTATTATTATTATTATCCTGTAATATGTAGAAATCTCGTACAGGTGATTTTGTACCGGTGTAAAATAATGGCCGTATTATTTCCAGTTTCAAAGTTAAGGATGTTACGTGAGCTTGATTAGGTATGTGACCTGAAGCAAGAGTATACGATATAACTGTACATATAAACAACGTTGGCTGAACCAAAAGCAAATGCAAAGCGAATGAGTGAAAAAATTCTGTTCGGGATTTTGAATTTTTTTTTCTTACAAGTTGCTTTACGTCGCACCGACACAGGTAATTCTTATGGCGAAGATGGTACAAGAAAGGGCTAGAAGAAGGAAGCGGCCGTGGCCTTAGTTAAGGTACAGCGCCAGGTATGAAAATGGGGAAACCACAGAAAACCATCTTCAGGGCTGGCGACAATGGGGTTTGAACCCACTATCTCCAGAATACTGGATACTGGCCGCACTTACGCGACTGCAGCTACTGAGCTCGGTTACCATGTTTTAAAATGTATTTCATGACATTTCGAATTCCGATGTGCACATGTGTTATTCTGGTTTGAGCATAAACGCTGTAATTAAATTCGACTCTGATAATGCTATTCATGTTGATGGAATATTTTTTTCTTTATCCTTATAATTTTGAAGATTGAAAATTGCCCTTTGGACAACAGTATGTGTTGTAAAGCAATTTAAGAGTTTATTATGTGCTTTTTAAACAGTTTATGTCATGCTGTTGATCCTATATTGTAATTGACAAAAATGCCACTAAAATCGAAAAAAAAAAATATTAACTAGCTGATGTACCAGTGCTTCTCTACGGAATTCTCAGGAAGACTGTCTTTGTGGTTTTCCTAACTGAAGTCAACATACGTCATTACAGTGACGTCACTGGGAATGTAGTGATTAAAAGCAATGTTATATAAAATGAAAAACCGCCCATTTTCTCACTTTTAATGAACAGTACTAAGGTGCCGATCTAACAGACCAAGGTTCCAGTGCTGGAATTACCAGGCTACAGACAGACAGACAGACAGACAGACAGACAGACGTGAACACTCCTCTGCCGTTATTCCGTTAAATGTGCACACTGCTTATTCCAGTCAGCGCCTCAGAGTAAAGATCGAATTGCTGGAATGCTATGATGAACCAGTATGTTACGTACCAGTAGTATCAGAAAATTTATGAACAAGAGGAATGGCATGCTAAAGAAGAGAAAGATCTAACTCCCCATCTACTTCCCGCCAATATTTAGGCAGGTTGTTACACTCGGTAAGATGAGTGGCAACAGAAGACACAAAGAACATTACAACCAACAATGGTCAATGTAATGTTATTGATGATCAGTTTTATGAGCTTTCTGTATTGTAGGTCTTCACATTTAGTTTTGGTTCGACTCTGTGATATTAGGGCGTCTTATAACATTATTTAAAGCGTAGACTGTAGTTCCTTATTCCCCGACTTTACGTACCGATTTTCATTAAATTCTGTTTTCCGATTTTCTCGTACCTCGGCACTGACTGATGTGGACTTGGTAACAAAAATTCAAATGTATGAATATCTGTTATCATAGCCGTTGGGGTAAAAATGTATAACATAAATGATCGGGCATTTAATACTATATAGCTTTAGTTATTTAGTATTTATCGATAGGACCACTAATAACATAAATATTTGAGAATTAAATTTTAGGCCTTTCTCTGAACTACCATTTCACTCAGCGTTAATAAAATTATTTGTAGCCTAGATTGTAGCGACTTATTCCCCGACTTTACATACCAATTTTCATTAAATTCTTTTCAGCCGTTTTCCCGTGATGCGGGTACATACATACAGACAGAAATTACGGAAAATTAAAAAGTGCATTTTCTTGTTAATGTGGACACAGCCGATACGGAAATGCCATTATTTTTAAATTGTGAGCAATATACAGACAAAACCCTTGTTTTATATACATAGATTTTCAACATAAAAACCAGTATTGTGATAGACATGTTTGACGTACATATCCGTCGAGAAAAGTTTGGTCGGGATTATTTATACTGAAACCGTATATGGGACAGATAATTGATGACCGATCAAGAGCGAGTGGGTAAATGAATGAAATGTGCTGAGGTGGAATATCCTTCGCTAAAACAGTTTGAAACTGACTGGAGCAGTCGAGAAGGAGCGCCGTATGAACTATGAATACCTTAGAGAACAGTCGTTCTATGTGTAGGTCTATTTGACATTACGTGCATTGCCTATTACTTGCCGTAATAACAGTGTGTCGTGGGTAGCCCCGGACAGTTGAGTATTTTGGCATGTTGTGTTAAGAATGTCGTTGTCAGACTTGTAGATTACACGACTGCGAAATACATATGAGGCCCTCAGAATAGTAGAGTCGTATGCGTGAAAGTATAGTTTTGGTGAACAGTTGCGATTAAAGGTTTACTGCGCTTTATTAAAAGAATCGATAAAAACATTAAGAAGTGTTCAGTTATGAAGATAACGTATTAATAGTATAAAGTATGATAGTAAAATGCTATTTGACGTTAATCGCATTTCCCTCAAAACTACCTGTCAGCGCACATGCCTTTGCTATTCTATGGGCCTCATATGTCATGTCTTGTGTGTGGAACATTACTCAATCAGAGAAGTAAATAATGGGTGACAATGCTTAAGTTCTCAATTCAATGAGGAGAAATCTTATTCTACAACATAGAGCAGTTACGTTGCAGTGGAAGTATACTTGAACATGTTTGTGAGTAGATAGGTTGAACCCTGGGAACCTAGTGTTCAAATGTTACTATGATTATTACGTACATACGGTTAATAAGCAATACGAGAAATAATAATAATAATAATAATAATAATAATAATAATAATAATAATAATAATAATAATATTAACAACCGTATGGCCTCAGCTACTGTGTGCAGGCATTTCAATTTGACGCCATCTGGCTGTCTGCTCGTCAATTTCGACGTTCCGTTTTACTCTAGGGCCACTAGATGGCAGACCGAGTAAACCGAAACTCTCTTGGGCGTCTATGGCTGAGATTTAATGAATTTTGTCGGGTAAACACCAAGTGTGTCACCAGAGATCTTTTACATGCCGACATCGTACGACATGGAGTGTCGAATGAACTTTTTTCCGCCCTTCAAAAATCCGACTACTTCTGCCGGGTTTGATCCCGCTATCTTGGGATCCGGAGGCCGACACTCTACCGCTGATCCACAGAGTTATGCCGTGGGCAGACTGCATAAGCAGCAGATTATTGTGAAGTTGCAGTGGTCATTGAATGTTGTTCTCGATCGTTCGAATAGGACGAGTTTAAGGGCAGCGATATAAGCGAACTGTGGAAACGCGTGAAACGTGCTACATTCAACAAGTGTGTTGTGAAATAGGCTATTACACCCTTAATTTGATGATTCCTAGATCTTCCGTAAATTAAAGACTGGCCACCGTTGTTGGACATCATGGAACGTAGTTCTATAGTGATGGCATCAATCATGAAAATAAATAAACGTGGAATGGAACATCACTACATGGAGTTCAGCATAATGATGTCAGGTTAAATATGGAAAGATACTTCGGTCCGACCTGGAGAACAGCTGAACAGATGAGTACATGAACCAGTATGTAGAGATTTGTTAATGCACTACATGCAGATTTGCAAGAATTGTAACGCAGCGCCTGAGGGTAGCTATTGATGAAGCTGCCAGGACACGTGCGCATCTCTTACCCTCCATGCATAAGTGCATTATTCTCCATGGTAACATATCCTCCTCCATTCGCCCCACATGACCGCGCTGTGGAATGCGTTGTTTGCGTTTGGTTTCATCCATCGAGTGCATTCCTAAATTAGCCTTTATCTCCACATTCCTTTTGCCCTCCTGCCATTTTTACCAGCAATAATTCTCGCTGCATTCATGTCTGTTATTTCCAACTTAGGAATAACAGCGAGAATGATACACGTTCAATATTTGACCCACGAACATTATAAGTTAAAGTACATTGGGTGATCTTGAATTTTCTCTTTCTAATTTATTTCGTTGAGGAGCCTCATTTCTCAGAAGCTAATAACAAAATAAATAAAGGGTCTACAATTAGGGGTCTTTGGCAGCAAATAATATGTCGGCGATTCTCTGTGTCTCCGGTCTCTTAATTTCAAGTTTCGTTGTTTACCATTCCGAGTGGTTTTAGTCTTCTTTCCAAAATCGTTGGTCGATCCTTGCCAGAGTTGATAGATTTTAAATATGTGTGAAACCCAGAGTTCAACATATCGCCATCTACAGTACGATATGCAGGCCTGCAACGTGTCTTCTCAGCTACGTTTTATTTGGATGTTTCGTACGTTATTGAGGATGCGTCGACTCAGAATACTGATATTCGACACTCGAGACTAGAGAAAAATAATTTTATTCAGAATAAAGTTAGGCTGTTCCATTCAGGAAATGCAGTGATGCACAGCTTATTGATCTGTTAAATAACAATAAATAAATAAATAAATAAATAAATAAATAAATAAATAAATAAATAAATAAATAAATCGAAAACTGAAATGATATTTACATTTGTTACAGTTTGTTACTACACATAGGTTTATATTTGGTATCAAGTGCCGTAGATGTGGCAATTGATGATTTTGATTGGCATCTGTGAAACCGTTTTAATAGATATCACTTTCTGTTTATCCAGTTTAAACTTTCTAAAGAAATTGAGAACAGCTTCGGAGACTCAGCTTGTTAACAAAAACATAAACTTCAAACTTTTGATTTCCATAAAAGTAAGATAATTTTGTTGCTGTAAAAGTCTTCTCATTTCCCGCATATTGGTTGTTTCTCTCTATAAGCTGTAATAGACCGTTCAGGATCATTGATTTCGAAATGGATAGTCGGGTCCACAATGAAGTCTTCAGAGCCACTGTTGCGAAAATCTACGATGTCACTGAACCGACGGTATTCGTCACAATCGAGTGCGAAAACTTTTTCAGTCAGTCAGATTCTTTATTAACCAGTAGTTTCTTGAGTTTGACTCTACGGTGGTGAAAGTTAACAGGTAACACATTATGAGAACAGCTGCCGATTACATAGGAAGGGGTTTCTGCCTCTCTGCTGCATCTGCGGCAGAAGGTCGGCTCACTGTCCACACCAGGTACTCCACGAAGGCTGACATAGTTGATATTAAGTTTTACTGCTGCAGTCCATTCTGAGTGTGAAAGTCCACCTTTCACTTAACATTATCATGCACTTAACGTTATCCTCCTCCTCCTCCTCCTCCTCCTCCTCCTCCTCTTCTTACGACCTCAGCTGTGGCTGAGATTTTAATTATTATGTTTTGGGTAAACACCACTTGTTACCAGAGATCTTTTGTAAATCGACGTCGTATAACATTGAGTGTCGAATTGATTCTTTTTATTTTTACATCTCTTCAAATATCCGACTCCCTCTGTCGGGTTTGAACCCATATCTTGGGATCCGGAGGCCAACACACTCCCAATGATCCACACAGAGCTTAATGGGCGTCCACCCCAGATTCAGTAGTGACATAGGGATTGTCAGTTTTCGAACTCACGTGTGAGCCTTTGCGGTTAGTTATCTAGAGAGTACGGTTTAAATTTTGTCTGTAGGCAGCTTGCTCATTTAACCCCCTTTCCTGGTAGGCAGAGGATAAACGGGATATTTTATTACTCCCAGAGGGAAATTTCTGGTAGAGAATGTGATAAGTTTGGGTGGTAAATTGTGCCACCTGAGCCCAATTCCGTGCGGTAATATCCTGGGCCACACAAATTTAATTTAGACAGATTGAACCACTTGCACACCTGTCTCTAAATGAAATGTATGTTAATGATTCTTCTAGCTGAAAGTTCTTATACAGTAGCTCCGTGTTGATAAATCCCGAAGTAGTAGAAAGACATGAACATTATTGGGTAAGTATTACTTCCTAAAAGCCTCTTGCGGGTGCATGTGATTTCATATCGTTAACTGATGTCTTAATGTGTTATTTCTGGTGCCTTTCGCCACGAATCGCATACACGTCTGTTCGCAGATGTGGCAACGTTGGTGCAAGAGTAAAACGTGCATAAATATATTTTAATTCCTTTTTTCATTGAAGAATATTAGACGAAGTATCGCATTCTTTAGAAGCAAGATGAACTGAACGTAAAGTGAAATACTGTAATCGATGATGCTTATTGTTCGAAACAACTAAGAGACTTTCCATAGAATTTCTCCTGCGCAGTCATGATGTCCTTGCCGTTGACACCTAGGTATTCATCCATCTTAGACATTCGCCTACACTGCTGCTGCCCAGCAATAGGAGGCAGTCGCTCCTAACGTGGAGAATAGACGCTGCTTTAGAACGCATCAAGCTCCGTATGTCATTGGTTGGTAAGATTATGAAGCTGAGACTAGCATATTTTGGCCACGTTATGCGATCAGATGCATTGGGAAAGGGAGTCATGCTAGGAATGATCTGTGGTACAAGAAGACCAGGACGCCAGAGGACTCGTTGGTTAGACACCATTAAAACATACACCACCCTCAGCCTCGAACAACTAAAGGAGGCAGTGCGGAACAGGACAACTTGGAGAGCGCTAATTCATAGAATCGCCGATGGTCGGATCTGACTAAAGGGATGATATGATCATTTATCGTTCGAAGGGGCCCTAAAATCTAGGTCATCGGCCCCTTTGTCTGACAAATCTGGTAAACCTTACCATGATTCAGTGATCTGGTCGTAGGATGTAAAAATCTACAGCCTTGTGGTTTGCAGAATACAAAGAAAATAATGTATAGTGTATTTACGAAATACCTATTCGGTAGTACGTATTATTGGAGACTTGATGGACTCATTACTGGCAAGTAACGTTTTGGAAATCAGCCGAATAAAAGTTGCTTTTTACCCCTTTTTCTTCTGCTTCTTCTCCTCCTCTTCCTTAAATGTCAACACCGTACCGCACATACATCTTGTAGAAGTCACACTGCCTCCATTCCAGCATAAAACATCACGTTATTCTGCCAAGTGAGTTACCTACGCAATACGGGTCGCGTAGCTGTGTGATAGTATTCGAGAGATGGTGCGTTTGAATACCACCGTCAGCAGTACTGAAGATGGCTTGCTGTTGTTGCCTCATGGGTTGTAAGTCGGCAGTGGCCTATGACGGCAAGTTAATAAATTGATAACCAGTATACGAGGTGTGTTTTTTAAGTAAGGGCCGTTTGAAAATAACTACACAACGAAAGACGATTTTCGAACACCGCATTTATTTGCAGATTCTACATACTTTACTTTATTTTTCAACATAGCTGCCAAGATTGTTTAACACTTACCATACCTTACAACTAAGTTAAGTTTTGAATACCCTCTTCATAGACACTTGCCGCCTGCTCCGATAACCAAGAGATCTTGATTTTGCGCTGGGACAGAATCTGTTTGGCCTTCACCTTTACAGGCGAATCTTTTGTTTTTGTACAGTTTTGAGTGTTCGATGATGTTTTTGACTCGTTGTGGCGAAGAAGGTGACGACATGTTGAGTCAGATCGTAACGGAAGACAAAAAATGGGTTTCGCATATCACGCCCGAATCGAAGCAACAAGAGCATGGAATGAAGACACATAAACACATTCGCCTGTAAAGATGAAAGCCAAACAGACTCTGTCCCAGCGCAAGATCAAGATCTCTTGGTTATCGGAGAAGGTGGCACGTTTCTATGAAGAGTGCGTTCAAAACTTAGTTGTAAAGTATGAAGTGTTTAAACAAACTTAGCGGCTATGTTGGAAAATAAAGTATGTAGAATCTGAAAATAAATATGGTGTTTGAAAAACGTGTTTCATTGTGTAGTTATTTCAAACGGCCCTTACTTAGAAACACACCTCGTATTTAATTCAACTTAAAAAAGTGCCTGTTTGTGTCCGATCATAGGATACAATAAAGCACTCGTCGAAGAAAGGAACAAATTCAGAAACTTCACTTACTCTAAAACTAAATAGTATCCTCAAAACGAATGAAATTTCAGTAACTTTGTGGAAGATGTTCCTGTATTATTATTATTATTATTATTATTATTTAATATTACAACTAGTTAAAATGAAATGAAAATGAAAACCTACAACCTGTTTTCCAGTCATTGACCGGGTCAGGGATGTAATGAATGAAACATATAGAGGCTGTTATTACAATGGGGTCGCCACTCCCAAGGCGATTTATTAATGAGTGATAAATGCTATGAAATGATAATGGAGAGTGTTGATGGAATGAAAGATGACAGGGAAAACCGGAGTACCCGGGGAAAAACCTGTCCCGCCTCCGCTTTGCCCAGCACAAACCTCACATGGAGTCACCGGGATTTGAACCACGGTATCCAGCGGTGAGAGGCCGACGCGCTGCCGTCTGAGCCACGGAGGCTCCTATTACAACTAGTGTAATTCGGAAATATTATTGGTTGCATGTACGGGGATGTGGGGATGAAAAACCTGGCTCATTTCATTTCAGAAATCTGTCAAAACAGTACTTATTTCTTTACCAAACCACACCTGTCTTTCCTTTAGTATTAGCACAATTCGAATACTTTTAACATTGGAAAGCAAAAGCCGTATAAATGTCAATGCGCTTGCGAAAACACGAAAAATACACATATTATAAAAGCATATCCATTGACAGTGTTCAAACAGAGTTAATCCGAAGAGCGGTATTTATAACACTCCAGACTAAGCAAAAATTACTATAGGAAACCAAATAATATTATTATAAAGTTCAACTTCTGGTCGTTCAACTTCATCTACCGATTCAGTGTGGTGGGTAGGCTTGAACTTGTGATGAGAGCAGATCGAATATTTGAGACTGCAACTCGCAGATCCCTTTCCAGCTGCAGGCGTGATCGAGCCCGTTTACTCATATGCTCTGGATGTTTTGTCTGGAAGTGTCTTGTAAGCTTTTTCAGGTTTCAAACTATCGTTGGTTAAAATTTGCAAGCAAAGAGCACACTATGACCATTCCTGGTTTTCACAAGAATATTAGTGAAACCTAGTTTTAAATCATCGTCCACCGGGCGATTTGGCCGTGCGGTTAGAGTCGCGCAGCTGTGAGCTTGCATGCGGGAGATAGTGGGTTCGAATCCCACTGTCGGGAGCCCTGAAGATGGTTTTCTGTGGTTTCCCATTTTTACACCAGGCAAATGCAGGGGCTGTACCTTAATTAAGGCCACGGCCGCTTCCTTCCCACTCCTAGACCTTTCCTATCCTATCGTTGCCGTAAGACCTATCTGTGTCGGAGCGACGTAAACCAAATAGCAAAAAAAAAAAAAAAGTCCTGATACTTGCGCACTTTTGTTTTTGTCGATTAATCAATGTAACCGGCGGTGAGAGCTGAAGCAGATATGGAAGGTGAACACACAACTGAATTCTCATCCTGTCCTTTATTCGGTATTTACGTGGGAGAACAGACACTCCATGAAACACTTTCACGAGATCGCTTTCTACGATTGTCCATGATTATGACGATACATATACCACTAAATAATGGATAACTACCCTCTACTGAGAACGCACAGAAAATCATCTGTACAGCACAGTATACTGTTCACTCAGTCTTAGCACTGACTGACGAGTTTCAGGCTGAGAAAGAAGCATGTATTCTCGAAGCGTAGCAAGATAGTGGCGGGTGGCGGTAACTTTGTCAAGTTTCCGACAAAAGAGTAGCGTTTCAAAAATGTTGCAAAGTTTGCGATGGGAAGACTTGGGAGAAAGAAAACGAGCTGCTCGACTAAGTGGTTTGTTCCTCTTTGCTGAACACTGCTGTAGAATATGATGAGATGAGGCCTCTCTGAGTAGTCATGGCCGTCAATCAGCACTTCACATCACAGCCTGCAAGATCACATTGACCATCTTTACTCGAACTCCCCACTTTGAGAAAGTCTGTCATGGCCATGCATCAATACTTCACATTACATCCTGCACGATTGCTAGGTAACATCGCGTCACACATTTTTTAATCGCAAATTTCGTGACACCAATTTTCAAATATCCCCCAGCCATAAGACATATTTATGCCAATAGAAATGTTAAATGTTAAGTGGTTAAATGCTGAAACCATTCTCGTTAACTTTATGCGTGACTGTGTTTCAGGTACACTACGGAAGTTTTGTACGTGTTCGTATTAATCCTGTGTAGTAGAAACGAGTCTCTCTGGGGGCATACAGTACTCGTAGTAATAATCTACCGGTAATTAAAGAGGATTTAACTTCCATAATAACACCTGTATATATGTGATTAATTTAGAAACCTGCGCAGTAAGCTCTTAAATACAAACTGGTTATATGTGTTTAAATAGGTTCGCCTTTTTAATCTGTCGCATTGAGCATTCACTGAACATCCTCAGCACATCCGGAGAGAAGGATTTAGTCACTCGAAATATGGTAACACAGTAAACCTCGATAAGACGCTGCCCAACGGACAGCATGAATACCGAGTTTTAAGCGGGACCGCGTATTAATCAGGGAGAAACTATGAAATACAGTTACGCAATTTGTATGTTTCTCAATATATAGGAGACTATATACATACGTATAATTTTATTGAAATAGTATTGTACGCCTACGGTATCCCCTGCCTATCGTAAGAGGCAACTAAAAGGGGCGTCCAAGGAATGATGACATTAGAACAATAAAATTACCTGTGATTAATGCCATCTCGCGAGGAACATCATGAGTCGACTTTTCTTGCGATTAGTACCACTGTGTGAGGAATACCATGGGTCTGTGGGTGGATCACTATGGGTTTACAGTACCCGTCTATAGTATCCGCCACGATGACGGAGGCCCCCCCTGTCCAGTTTCGGTTGGAACACCCGTGGGAGACGAAAAGAGGCTAACCTCTCTTGGGTGTTTGAGCATCTACGTAGTTGTGGACATCATGGGTCTGCGTTTCGAGGTACACCACGGGTCTGGACGTTGCCTGTGTTTAATACCACTATATACCGACGCCGTGGGTCTGAGTTGCCCGTAATTAGTACCCTCTATCTGAGGAACATCGCGGGAGACTACGAGTCCCTGTGATTAGTACCACTATATGAGAAACATCGTGAGCTACGTTACTTGTGATTAGTACTGCTACATGAGTAATACCATGGTTCTACCTGCTGGCGATAAGTACTGTTACGAGGAGCCGTTCATTTTGATTTTGGACGCCTTTAGACAACAAGCATAATCGATTCAGGATTGGAAGCAGCCTCTTGGTCAGTATATACCATTGTTTTAAGTTTGTTTCTGGGAAGGTGGGGTATTGCCGGTCGGATCCAATGATTATCTGAAGTTCATAATCATTGTTCATCGTCATTTCTTTGAATTCTAGTCAGTGGATTGATGATTGATTTTGGAATTATTTTGAACTTTGAGAGGTGGATACGCTGATTATTTTACATTCATATTCATCCATTCATTCATCATCATCAAGTTTTGAATTCTGGTCAGTGGATGAATTTTGGATTTTTAAATTGTCATTCCATTTCGTCTCATTTCGTACCATTAGGGACCTATGACGCAGATGTTAGACCCCTTTAAAGAACAAGCATCATCCTCATCATTCACCGTATTGTTTTAATTTTTTAATTTTTAGTGGTCTAAAGGCCCTACATATGACCTGGTTTGGCCAGGTAGTCTGGTGGATTTGGTCAGATCAGACGCTAAATCCGGTTGTGCGTATTTGTGTCGCCCGACGAAACTCTTGTCGGGTAGTCGGGTGAAGTCCAGTGGCCACGGTATCCGACCGCCTGACCACCTTACCATCTCAGATCGCCTGGAGCGTTGTCAGGCAGGTCGGCTCATCAGTTGACGAGCAACCTTCGGTGCGGGCAGATGATGATGATGATGCTGCTTGTTACAGTATGTAATAATGACAGCAGCGACTACTGAGCGAGTTATTGCGAAGTTTTTTGGAGCTGTATAGAGAATGTACTTGTAGGATACGTCGAGTAAGCAGTGCAGTAACAAGGATGCCAGAAATCAGGCTCTTGAGATCCTGCTAGAGAAATTACAACTTATAGAAAGTGACGCAACGATTGCGACAGTGAAAAAGACAATAGAAACTATGAGGGCAGTGACTGCTTCTCTCATGATGGTATCTTGTTTCAATCAGTCGACTCACTAGGTGTAACAATGTATTGAAACTTTCGTAGTCCATTCTCAGATAATTACGGAAGTCATCAGAATTCAGTTCTTTTAGTAACATTATACGACTAAATATTTTTCGTTCCACTAGCCCGGTTCCAACCGTTTGGTGTTTCTATAAAACGGGAAGTATGATGTGTGTTTTCTGTTCAGGAGCCAAAGTCAACTTATGAGATCCGGCGCTTAGTCAGGCTGTCTGTTGACAACACCTGATTTGACCAGGCTGACCTGTCGGACCGACATATCGGGTCGTCTGTAGGGCCTTTGAACGTCGCTCTGATACATCGAAGATTTCGGTCGGCGCAAGGATAAGAAAATATCAGAATTGGGATAGTAGTGGTCGTGACGACCCCATTTGCGTGGTGTGAATTTGGGTAACTACCGAAAACTTATTTAAGGGCTGCCGACGGTGGGATTCCCCCGAACGTAGCTACACGACCCAAACCGCTCGGCCAGCTTGCTCGGTCATCATTTCGTAAATCTAGTATTACATCCTCTTGACTTGAGGCTGCGGTGATACACTCCCGATCTTTTAATATACTTAATTTAGACGATGACATTCCTAACGAATCAACGAGCTATTTGTGGTTAATATTAGTGTTTTCATCGTACTTCCGCAAAATTTCTCATTTGTCCGAGAAGGAAAGCGTTTTCCTTTTCAATACGCTGAAATCATTTTTTTTTTCATTTCGTGTCTCTATTTCGAGCCGAGTGCAGCCCTTGTAAGGCAGACCCTCCGATGAGAGTGGGCGGCATCTGCCATGTGTAGGTAACTGCGTGTTATTGTGGTGGAGAATAGTGTTATATGTGAGTTGCAGGGATGTTGGGGACAGCACAAACACCCAGCCCCTGAGTCATTGGAATTAACCAATGAAGGTTAAATTCCCCGACCCGTCCGCGAATCGAACCCGGGACCCTCTGAACCGAAGGCCAGTACGTGACCATTCAGCCAACTAGTCGGACACTGAAATCAGTTGAAAGACAATCTTAGAACTGTCCAGGTAAACCACTGTACGGCTGGGACAGATACAACGCAACAGTTTTATCGGAACCGCTTCTAGAACACAACCGTTGTTGAATGAAACCGTTGCAGTTGCAGTGCCGCTCTGCTGTTGCGTTCTTCGTCAGCACGGTATCACAGTTTCACAACCGGTGCGTATACAAATCCGTCGTTCGCAATCCTCGCTTTTCTTGAAACTGGGGTTTTCCAGGATAAATATTCTCCAGGCCACTTTTTGAGGTTGGAGAGGGGCAAGAGGGCGCACGTTTCATTGCTTCCTGTCAGCACGAGTTGCGACAATAGTGTCGCCAATGCGGAGCTGCCATACTTATCCAGTAGATGTTTTGACCACGTGGGTGCAGTTACTATCACAGTCTGCTTAAAACAGCAGTGGCGGTTTGGGACTCCACTAATACGAATACGTCAATGCATTTTTTTCACATGTGCTCAAGTTACAATCGATGAGCTGTGCTGTGTTATAATGTTGGATTACAACTTTCAATCGCGCTTCGGTTCATTTGGCAACCAAGGCGAGTGTTACGTGCCAATGACGTTGCTTCCACTTTAGTCTGTTCAAAAGGTGGCCAGGAGTATAGAATAACTCAAAGGTCAGGTAGGCCATTCCGGAAAGCTGCGCTGCTATTGTCTGATGCGCCTAACATAATAATAATAATAATAATAATAATAATAATAATAATAATAATAATAATAATATAATAATAATAATAATGGATTTACGTCCCACTAATTACTTTTTCGATTTTCGGGGACGCCGAGGTGCAGGAATTTTGTCCCGCAGGATTTACGTGCCAGCAAATCCACCGACTTTAGGCTGAAGTATTTCAGCACCTTCAAATACCACCGAACTGAGCCAGGATCGAACCTGGCAAGTTGGGGTCAGAAGGCTAGCGCCTCAACCGTCTGAGCCACTCAGCCTGGCGCGCCTGACATCACTGAGAGCGAGAATACAGTGCTTTGCCAGTTTCCATGCCATGAGTGTTGCAAGGTACAGTTATCCGAGCTTTTTTTTTAGTTAATCTTGTTATTCTAATTAGACTCCACTCAGTAGTGAAATACCGAACTAATGGTTCTTTACATGCCATAATATGTATCATTTAAAACTAATACGAAAACACACGACTTCAAATCCGTCTCTGTAATGGCAAAGACTCTCACAGCTGCTCGGACGGTGAAACGCTAGCCTTCTGAGCCTCACTTGGCACGTTCTATCCTGGCTCAGTCCAGTGATATTTGAAGGTACTCAAATATGTCAGCATCGTGCCGGTAGATTTACCGACAAAATTCCGGCACCTCTGCGTCTCCGGAAACACGTTATCTGATCGAATCAAAATGTTAACACAATATGCGAATTTTATGTATCTATCAGTTTTGTAATGCTTATTATTATTAATTATTATTATTATTATTATTATTATTATTATTATTATTATTATTATTATTATTATTATATTTCTCGGCGTGGTTGGAAAATTATGTTCTTGGTCGCATTGTAATCTTTATGTATCCAGTGGTTATGCTGTATTTGAAATACATAAATAAACTAACTTCTTTTATATCAGTTTGTGTTTGTATTGGATAGAATAATATGGTTCACTGGCTGGCCGGTACAAGGAAAGTCGTGAGTCGTTGCCGCGTTTGATGCACTACTTCATTTCTGTCCACATCGGTAGGAGTGCTTTATTTTGCAACCGTTTTATAAAACAGTGGTCTCCGCGTAGTACCGAACTGGTCCGACGGTCAAAACATTCCAAATACTGTATTGTACCGGGAAATGATTGTGGGATTTGAGCATGGGAAGGATCTCAGGTGGTGTTCGGTGTTTTTTGGAGCAGGTACAGAGACGGATAGTATCGCAGGGCGAATAATAGATGGTAATTCTTTTTTTTGTAAAATTTATTAACTATGTCCGCAGATATATCACCCTGCAATTAGGATTGAAAACTCAAATTTGTAGTTAATACTTGCCAAAAATGTAAAATAAAATATTTATGTTACGATCTTCTTGACGTCTGTTTGCTTGAGAATATCAAAAATAATTATTACTCTTCCATAGATCACGAATAGCCTACAGTCTTTCTAATTTAAATGCAAATACGAAAATATTACTTAGCACATTGGAAATTGTCAGTTCATCATGTATGGTGCTGACTTACTTACAGTCTTTCTAATTTTTGAACCACAAAATAAACACACACTGTCATGAAAAGTTTGATAAATTAAATAAAATATTTGATCTCTTGCTGTATGTCTTTCAGTTCGTTTTGAATTGAAAAAATGAAATGAATAAAGCACTTGAAAATCCTAAAGTTCATCTAGGTAAAGTGTATTCAATTAATTAATGATTTTGAAAAGGAATTTTTAGCAAAACATGAACTTCTTTTAAATGACGATAAAATTATGAATTGATATCCACACGAAACACTTGTAAGAGAACTGTACTGAACTAAGTGCTTTGTAAAAAGTCAGTCAGTTGTGATTACTCACTCAGAATACAAGATGATCTGCTTACAAATGTTGGAGTTGTGTTGTACGGTGTCTGGAACATTCCGCGGAGTGCGGACGAAGGCTCGAACTCAGCACCGGCGATGTTCAGTGAAGATACCACGTCAATCTCCCTCGTCGACGTCCCTCGATGGGTACCTTAACTGAAGAAACCATGTAAATCCCTCGTTGGAAGCGACGTTTGATGTAGCAGGATCTCGTAGTACTTTTGCCAAGATTTCCGTTGTTCTTGGAGGTAATGACGGAACACGGAAAGTTCAATTGGCACTATTGAATTCATAAATATAACGGATATTAATACTAAACACCGTCGTAATGCACAGTTCTATTCTTATACTGATTTTACGGTGTTGAATTAACATTCACAGCCCATGCTGCAGAAAACACAGTTCTTATATACACAGTTCATGGGTTTGAAAATTAACACAGTTCATAATCGTCCCTAATTATGTCTGAGATTCGATTGTAAAGTAATGAACACTGTCCATAAGCACTTGAAAACGTGATTTATAACAGTCTCTGGACAAATATTGTTAACAGATTAAGGCGATTTTATAGTTGTATTTACAGCACACTAGTCTGTACTACTTAATATTATTGTAAAAAATCCTTAATATTCACTGGGTTTCTCGCAGTGGTGATTGAAAGATCGAGAAAGTGCACAAGGAAAATAGTTAATTCTTGCCCTGTTATGGGACGAATGTCCAGTAAATACAGTCTCACACAGCTCACTGATATATTATCGTAAGAGAAATATGTCTTAGATTGATGGAAGTGGTCTTAAATTATGATTTCAGTTTACCACACGCAATGATTTATGATATCACAGTTCAGAATTATGCGAAATTAGTACAGTTCACGGTGTCGTATATTGGTCAGTAAAATATTGGACACGTCAATTCTCACTTCTAATTATAGCTTCATCTTTTTAATAAATTTACAAGTATTATATTACAATAATTCACCTTGAGAAACGTCTAGAATCTTACAGTCGTCGCGGCGCGGCGGAAACTTTACGTACGGTACGACGTTCTTTTACTATTTCAACAGCGTTTGAGTGCGGCCACGATTATGTCCTCGCGAATCGCGACGGAGCATACTTTCTGCACACATACTGTGCACACAGGACTGGTTATGGCCTTGGCCCAGTGGCCTATTTATACAGGTCTGGCGAGCAGCTCTTGGAATCAGGTGATGAAGGGGCGAGGATTCCTCCCAAACTTTAAATTATCATATTTCGGAAACCACTGGACGGATTGACTTCAAATTTGCAGGGTTACCCTTCCAGAATATTAGCTACAATTCAGCGTTGGTCTCGTGTCAAGCGGTCGAGGCGTTAAAAAGTTCATAAAAATAACCGAGAAACTTCCGTAGGGGAAGTAAGCTTCAGGCGGCGGTGACGTCACTTGACCTTGCTTGACTTGCGTTCTCCCTCGTGTAGTGCAGTGGGTACGAGAACATTCTCTCACACAGGTGTTCATGCATCAGAATTGAATTGTATGCTAGAAAATAAAATTTATATGTGCCAGGGCCTATGCCTTCCTGGTGCAGTATATTTTTCTTCCATAACGAAAGGTCCCGGTTGAACTGGTCCGACGGGTAGTTGGCAGTTAGAGGCAGGAATTCCCGAATGGGTTACTAACCTAAACTTTATGCTTCGGATCATTGTCCTCGTAAAATCGGAATGTGTTCCTCATATCAAGCTTCTCTGCACTAGTATGCACATTATTCTTTAGGATCCTCAAATAACCCATGTGGTCTATGGTGTTCTCTATAAATTCAATTTTTCCCACTTCAGACGACGCCATGCGACCCCACATCTTTACATTTCCACTACCCTGTTTCGCTGTTGGTTGCAAGTTTTTAGTATTGAGTTCATTCGGTTTGCGCCATACGTTCCGCCGTCCATCGGATGAAAAGACGCTTAACTTACTTTCGCCTGCGAAAATTACATCTTTCCACCAATTTCCATAATATTTTTTGTACTGTCTGGCAAACGCAAGTCGTTTCCTTCTATTTACTTCACTGCTGTATGGTTTCTTCCTTGCCACTCGTCCGTTGTATCCAGCCTTCCTGATGTGTTTACGAACAGTTTCTGCGCACACAGACTTTCCCGTTTCTTGTAAAAGTTCGGCAGCAGGTTCTGGGGCACTCAGCTTCGGCTCTCTCTTGATTTTCCTAATGGGTATTTTCTTTTTTCTCTCTCTCGCTGAGACTTTCTGGTCGCCCTTATTGAGATATAGAATCGATCCTGTCTTCGTGTTTGAAACGTCTTATTATATCATGTACTGTGCTTTTGCTCATGTTTAACATTTGCACAATTTTCCTTTCTGTACTTCCTCGAACATGGTGAAAAATCATCAGCTAACATTGTTCGAACGAGGTATTTGTTCTTTTGCGGCCCATTATACTGGATGCTCACAGCACACACTCAATACAGCAAGTGGCCGTCAGATAAACATAACTCATGTCAGAAACGAATACACACCCACTCCTACTTCCCCTCTACTAAGGGAGAATCGCACCTTCCTTGACTTGCCCGTTAAATATGGAACATAGACAGAAACACATTGTTTTTATTGTTGAATTTATCTCAAAATACAGGGTGCGGCAGAAATGCCTGAGGAATTTCAGACGTAAATAATTCAGCAGTGCGACAAGTCATTCAAAATTTTGTTGCCAGGTTAACAGAGCAGGGTTTGCCATTTATCTTACAGTAGATTGGAGCGAACTAAAGGTCGCATTGGCCTCATCTTTCAAACAGGTGTTATTGTCGTGGTGCGCGCGGTCTTGGTCTTGGCCTTGGACGACACGTGCATTGTCTCGTCCGCGCTAGTCAGTCAGCCAGCCAGCCAGCCAGCCAGTCACTAGCATGGCGTGGAATGGTGAGCACCGAGGTTTCGTGATAGACTTATTTCAAAAAGCCGACTTTGTTGCCACAACACAGCGTTTGTTTCGCAGACACTTTGGCTTAGGTGGACATGAGAAAGTTCCTAGCATTAACACCATTCTGTTATGGGCAATTTCCTGCAGCCGACACTCACAGACTTAAGGAATCCTGCTGTGTGGTTCCAACAAGATGGTGCCACTGCACACACAGCCAGGGCGTCGATGGGTCTCCTCAGAGAAATGTTTCCATCTCCTTACGGCGTGACGTTCCATGGCCAGGCCGTTTCCCTGACCTCGCCCCGTGCGATTTCTTTCTCTGGGGATATTTGAAGGATCGCGTCTTCCGACGTAAGCCGCGAACACTATATGACCTGAAAGCTGCAATCCGTGAAATAAATTGAGCCAATACCACACGACATGCTCAAGGAAGTCATGCGGAACTTCAGGGAGAGGCTTCAGAGGTGCATCGAACAGGACGGTCGGCATTTGGATGACTTTATTTTCAAAACCTAATGTGTATGTATATATGGCGACAAATGGCAAACACTACTCTTTCCAACTGTGCAACAAATCTTTAAATGGTTTGTTGCGTTGCCGAGTTATTTACGTTTGAAATTCGTCTGTTATTTCTGCCGCACCCTTTATATTTATGTACGCTTTGTGTTCAGTGGCCTACTATCGTTTAACTATATTCGGTGATACGAGATCTTTCTTGAGAATAAGGATATAAGACCGCGAAAAGCTTACAAATCCTAGATGCCCGAATAGTAAATGGAGAACTTGTATACGTCATTTGACCACGCCTAAAGGCCGCTGCATATATTTACTGTATTGCTTGTGTCATTTTATTGAGGCAGTTGGTATAATATATGAGCGGATGATAAGGTTTTTTCGATCCTTGGATTTGATATTTTACCGTCGGACCAGTTCGACCCCATCCCCTGTGGTAACCAACGGAACAGTTCGACCCCACTAATTGGTTGATCTCCAAATTCCTATATACATTGGACCAGTTCGACAACACCCGTCGTCGTCTCCACAAGACACACTGCAGACTCTCCATAGTGAGACTAAGGTAAGCTGATTGCGAACTCTGAATGTCAACATACTCTATCTAGTGTTTAGCTGCAGGTAACATTTACAGTTTGTTTCAGGCCTGTAGGTACACTTGCGAACAGGAAGTAAAATTTTTCATTTCTTCTGAACTTTGCCGAAAATTAACCGAAGGATATTCCCTTCGAAAAAGGGCGTCTTAGACGGGAGATAAGTGCGGTTTAACGGGGTATTTTATAATGACTTTTTGTAGGAAATATCTGGGGACCTGGCAAAAAGAAAAATGTGCGCATTACCCGGGATAGCGAAATAAACTGGAACGTCTTATTGGTGCATTTTCTAAGAGCGAAACGTTAATAGCTTCAATATCTTTTCAGTGTAGCATTGTGCCAAAATGAGGTCCAGAAAAGAAAGGAAAATTTGAGCAAACTTGTGGCTGTTCTGCTTCTGTCAAATGCTGTTGGCGTTGGCCTCGGAAGAGGTCTGGTGCATCTTTCGATTTGACGCCGTATAGGCGACCTGCGCGTCTGTGGTGATGGAGCCTTACCTATGATGAATTCTAATGATAACAGCACACACGTCTAGTCCCCGGGCCATCGGAATAAACCAGTTACTGTTAAAATTCCTTTACCGGGCGAGTTGACCATGCGGTGAGGGGCGCGCAGCTGTGAGCTCGAATCCGGAAGGTAGTGGGTTCGAATCCCACTGTCGGCAGCCTGAAGAAGGTTTTCCGTGGTTTCCCATTTTCACACCAGGTAAATGCTGGGGCTGTACCTTAATTATCGCCAAGGCCGCTTCCTTCCCCTTGCCTAGGCCTTTCCTGTCCCATAGTCCCCGTAAGACCTATCTGTGTCGGTGCGACGTAAAGCAAATAGAAAAAATTAAAATTCCTGACGCGGCCGGGAGTCGAACCCGGGCTCCCTAGACCTAAGGCCAGAACACTAACCATTTAGCTATGGAGCCGGACAACATAAATATGAAATATAGACAATCAAGCTACATTTTTACGATTCCCCCCCCCCCTCTACATTTAACGTCGGTAGCGCATATACCGTGAAGTTATTTGAGTAGACATTCTTATATAATTAGTGAATACAATGAAAAGTGCCTTTGAGCCTTCAGACACACATTATAGTACATGTTTCGTTTTTATACTATGCTACGGCCCCCCACAGACATTCCGAAACTACATTCTGATGGATATATGTACGTTTTTTAAAACAAAAATCTTTACTTCCTTGCCTGAGCTTGTTAATATTTTGTATCCTTCTAGTTTCAGCCTCGCATCTTACTTTGCCGTTTCACAAGCAAAATTTACTTAACTATTTAAAATCTCTTATTTCCTGCCTTACCTGTTTTCAATGTTTGTCTTGTGATTGGTTTTCAAGACAGATTATACTACTATTCAGCTGCTCTGTTTAGACTTAGGACGCTAATTTCTTATACTCCAATTGTGGTTTTTTTCTTTTTTGCTTCTAGTTGCTTAGGCTTGTATCTATGAGTGAGAGAGGTGTTGCACATTTCTGTGGCTAGTGCTTTGAGTAGTTACATGGCGTGATCTTCTAGATGTGGGCATATGGAGGAGTAGTACATTGGTTGAATAGCAAGCCTGCCACATGTCTCGTGTTCACCAGTGTGGTGTAACCCCTAGACCACACAATCCACTTGTATTGAATTCAGTCCGACTGTTGCACGCAGTCGGTGGATAACAGCATCAGGCACGGTTCAGATAAGCCCTATCCGCACCTTTGGCTTAGCACACGGTAATGCTTAGCTACCAGTGGAGCGAATCTTGTTGCGAGGTTCCTTACAGAAAGAATGCGCAAACTGACCGGCATACGCACGTGCTTGGCCTTCTTTATGGGATAGTGACATAACTGACCTTGTAAAATTCCTTACAGTCCGCTGTAACTTCTCTAGTTTTGATAGCTTTTCTCAGTGCATCAGATACTTCTTACGTATCATACTGTAGGAATTTGCCCATGTTTAATACTGATTTGCTTTGGTTCGTACTAACACGTTTGACAAAGAAATTTATTTCGACTTGATTTACTTTTGAATTTGAACATTTGGTTCGAGTATCATTTAATAACGCTGAGTTGCCGGAATTTCGTCCCGCGAGAGCTCCTTTACGTGCGGTAATTCTATTAGCACGGGGCTTACATATTTGAGCACCTTCAGATATCACCAGTCTGAGCCAGGATCGAAGCTGCTTAGTTAGGCTCAGAAAGCCAGCTCCTTAACCGTCTGAGCCGCTCTGCCCGGGTCGAGTATCCTTTATATTTGCTTGTGAAACGAATTGTAAAAATAAGTATTTTCGCATATTAAGCAGCTTAATGAATATTTTGTGGTAAGTTCTCTAGCTGCGTACCTACCTTCCACCATTACTTTATATTATCTTACATTAATTTTCCTCCTTTAAATTGTGCACGACTGTCCTTAACACTCTATCAAAGAAAGCCCTATCTAACCGAAGTAGTGAATTGTACATTCACAAAGACATAAACACCACGTGCATGCATAGCTATATTTATTTTTTATATCTGTGCTTGTATGGGTCAAGCAAAGTAGTCATTCTGAAGTAGGTTGCTGAGCATCTCATTGAAAGATTATTAACTTCACTGTCATAAGAAGATGCGAACAAACACTCGCTGTCAAAATTCAGTTTAGCCATATAGATTTTTAAGTTCAGATTGGGTAACATTGTTTGAACTGATTTTTTTAAAGTACACATTACGGGTTCATGGAATCATGAGACTGATTTTTATCTGTTTATTTATTTATTTATTTTATTTATTTATTTATTTTATTTATTTATTTATTTATTCATTTATTTATTTATTTATTTATTTATTTATTTATTTATTTATTTATTTATTTATTTATTTATTTATTTATTTATTTATTTATTTTACACTTTCTATATGTTCGAAAAGAACTTTTTTCAGTTAAGACATCCAAAACTGTTGACTTTTGAATTCTCTTTCGGTCCTTGTCAGAAACCTGTTGTACCCCGTTCAGAATTTACGTTTACTGGAATAATGACGTTGCGAAAAACACTCCTGTTTTATTTGCTGAATTTAGTTCTTATCACCTCGATCCATATCTGTTTTCTGAATAAGTACTCTTTGCACAATATTAGAATATCCTCTGGGATGTCATCTGAATAGATGCATGAAAAAGTTTACTGTGATGTATGTCAGTCGCCACCTCACATTAATTAACTAAAATATCTACAGTGCAGTTATAATCCAAACCGCGCACCTTACATTATTGTAAGATGCTTTTTCCTTAAAGGGGCCTAACATCTAGGTCATCGGCCCAATTATTGTAAGAGAACGCTTCCCATTCTTATCATCTTCCATATCATCCCCACACTAACCCATTATCTTCTCTTATCCGTCAGTTCTATTTCTAGCTTTCATATTGAAATCACCCATTAGCACTATCCTGTCTTTGCTGTTGACCCTGACTACGGTGTCACTCAATACTTCATAAACTTGTCAGCTTCCTCCTCTTTCTCCTCCTCTTCTTATTCTTCTTCTTCCACACCATCACCTCACATGGTAAATACTTCAGGACTATTCTCGTTTTAATTTTTCCAACCGCTAAAGCTATCCACATAATTCGCGCCTTTACATTCTGTTCACGGTGAGGACGTCTTGTATTATTAGAGAATCTCTCGTCTAAGGAGTTAGGGACTGCGGTGGATTGTATAATCCTACCTACCTGAGAACAAAATAACAAGGAGGGCCACGACTCAGATTGTGTCCGAGAGGCCCCTTCTTATTGTCTATTATTATAGAAGTCTTCCTCGTGAACAGTCGAGATTTCCTTCCGAAAACACGGAACAAAGTTCTTTGCGAAAAGTACAGAATTTCACATTGTTCCTTTTACACGGCAAAAGCCCAAAAGCTATATTATGATGTCGATTATTACGAGCCGTAAAAGCATCACTCTAAATATTAGAAACTGTGTTGCTTGCTATGGTGTTCTTGATGAATTTTCTTACCTGACACTCTGCGCTTCCCTTTTTCGCACCTATTAAGAACACTTTATAATCACTTATCTCCTCACCGAGCTTGATACCTGCAGTCGCTTAAGTGCGGCCAGTATCCAGTAATCGGGAGATAGTGGGTTCGAGCCCCACTGTCGGCAGCCCTGAAGATGGTTTTCCGTGGTTTCCCATTTTCACACCCGGCAAATGCCGGGGCTGTACCTTAATTAAGGCCACGGCCGCTTCCTTGCAATTCCTAGGCCTTTCCTATCCCATCGTCGCCATAAGACATATCTGTGTCGGTGCGACGTAAAGCAAATAGCAAAAAAAAAAAAAAAAAAAAAAAAAAAAAAAAACTTATCTGCTCCTCGGTATCTCTCCTGACCAGAACATCATAAACTCCTGTCTCATCCAGAAGCATCATCTTTACTGACACGGTGAATTCTACATTCTTTTTTCATAAGCCCCATTGATAAATATCAATATTGAGAGCTCGTCAACGAATTCCATTTCCTTCGCAAAGTTTTTTTTAAATCCTGGGAGTCCCTAGCCTGTCAGACGGAAGTGGAGGGACTCTGGCATTCCCGTAGGACCGAGTCTTGCAACCATTCTGAGTGTGCTCGGTAAAAGTTTTGTGAAGTACTTACTCTTTGTCTCAGTGAGAATGACTTCTCTTATCGTCGCCATAAGACCTATCTGTGTCGGTGTGACGAAAAGGAAATTTATTATGATTATTATTATTATTATTATTATTATTATTATTAATATTATTATTATTATTTCTGTAACGGGTTAGGATTGTGTAGTCCTAGACGCATGAGCACAAGCAGGACCATGACTCAGAATGTGTCTGAGATATCCACTCTTATTCCTTTGCAGTTGGTATCCGGACTCTCAGGACCACTTAGTAGGCAACTCGGCAGTTGTCGATGGTTCACAAACTAGGAGGTGGGTACAGTGACCCACAACAAGAACCATTACTTTAAACTTTTAAAATGAAGAAATTGTGCAATTGACTTTTAAAAATCTGAATAGACAAAGACAGTATAGCTACGTCTTGAATTAACTTGTCTAATCTGAATTGAAAGGGCCATACATGTTGAGTGGTATCGTCCTTGACTTCTTACCAAGACGGCCGCAGTTCGAATCCGGACCATTGCATGTGGATTTTTAAAATTAAGAGACATGCCCATATGGTTCAGATTCTGCGTCGAGGTCCTGATGTCACGATATCAAGTCACGTAAAAATACAAGCTTGGTTTGCTTAAACCGAAGTGATCACCTAAATCAGAAATCAGAAGAAGTCCTAGGATAGTAATATCTTCGGAAGTTTGTTGGTTTTAAAATATATCCAAGATACGATGTAGCCTATTTCTTAGACATTGAAAGAAACTTTTTCTGTAAGTTTGCTTTGTTCGCTCTCTCCGTACAGATTATATGTATTGTTTTGTATGTATATATGTGTATTAATACAATGAAGTCAATCCTCATCCAACTAGAAATCTGATCAAAGCGTTGGGGTAAGTGGACTTTCCACATGGAGATGGAGATTCTCTTACCGCGATTGTTCATGTCAAGCTGCTCGGGATTATATTTTTTATTATCCATTTCAACCCTACATCATGAATCCATTCCATTCTTAGATTGCCTCCCCTCAGCTGCAGACCGATAGGAATCCCGCATCACTCAATCTCGGCAAAAAGCTTTTGCTAAACAGTATGCAACGTTCACTCTCTTTTTCGCACTCGCTGTATACGGCACGGCGGACATTTGCTAGAAGTGAAGAGTGTATACGCCTGAGTGCTTAACTTGTCATCTCCCAGCGTTATTTCAATATGCATCCGTCGCTCAGTAGCCGGAAAACTGGATTAGGCGGCAAGCAAAGTGCCAGAGCGGGACAGATTTCATTTCCCGCCCCCTGTACTTCTCTGGGCTAACTTCATTTTCTATTGTTTTTTACATCCGGGCGACGTTTTTAAATTTTTTGTTTATATATCTAAACCTGGATATGGTATTTCTTTGTGTAAACTGTTTCGTTTTCGAATTAAAACGGGGGCGTCAGAGTGAAGAGCGACGGATAAGAGTGAAGTGAGATAAAGATATTTAAATTAAAAAAAAATATACGTATATTGTTAACTGCATGATTTTTGTGATCGGTTATGAACGTGTCACTCCTGTATCGTGGAAACTGTCGGCGTTCCTTCCTCTTCTCTGCACTTTGCATCCCTCGCGCGAGTTCTCTGGGGGGGAAAGATAACAAGTAACGTAATTCGTATGTTTGCCGGAATTTAATCTGCGTCCACCCTGTTGTTGAGTCTGTACGTCAGAGAAAATTCTGTTGAATGTTCACCACACACTGCTCTTTGAAGTATGCCAAAAAAAAAAAAAAAAAAACTATCTTTACTGAATTGTATTCAGTAAGGGAAGTATGCCGCCTTAAAACGCACCCATTTCTACCAACATTATTTGCAATTCCATGAAAATATATAAAGTTTTTAAAAGTAACCAGTCGTTCTTAATGTGATAGTATTTTGGTTGAATGCGTGTGATCAATTTGTTCTTTTTCAAAATTTACTTTTACAAAATATTGCGATTTATTTATTTATTCACTCGAGTCAGAAGCTAAACAAATTTTAACATGACATAAATGTGTAAAATAATGGAATGTAACAATTGAGTAATTCCATCACCAAGGGAAGAAAATTAAATAATCTTCGCCCAGAATCGGACAACAGCAACTGCATTTTCTTCAGCCTTCCGTAACTCTCCGTCATTGTATGACTCAGAATAGAGTTGGCATTGGCATAGCTGGCTCATTGTCTGCTCTTCTTAAGAGTCATATAGTATTTTTTCTTTGGAATAGCCCCATTTGACAAGGTTGTCCCTCGATTTGCCAACACCCGATCATAGTCTGTTCAATGATCTCCAGCTTAACCAGTCTAGAGTACATCCAGGAGGTAAACATTCAATAAGTCTCATCCACGTTTGAAGATGGTCAGATCTAGCAGTCCACAGTTGTTGAACAGAAGAATCGTTTCCCGGATTTCAACCTAGATCTTGGTGGTTGATGACCATGGACTGGGTGTAACTGATCTATTTCAGCCTTCTTTCTCTCTGTATCTGCAGTTACTTTCCGCCGTATATCAGATGGTGCAATTCCTGCCAAGCAATGAACCTTTTATGTAGGTGTTGGTTTCAAACACCCAGTAATCAGTGTGAGAGTATCATTTAGCGCGACATCCACTTGCTTTGCATGAGCGGAGCTATGCCATACAGGACATGCATACACCTCTGTAGAGAAACAGTGTCATGGTGGAAGTTCTTATAACTTGAGGGTGGGCTCCGCAATTACGGTCAGTGAGTTTCCGAATGATGTTATTTCGGACTGATATCTTTCGCTTTGTATTGAGACAGTGTTTACAGTATGTTAGAGACCTGTCCAAAGTGACGCAAAGGTATTTTGGCATAAATCAGTGTCCCAACCCGGTGCTCTCCCAGTTAACTTTCAGTTTTCTATTTGCCTGTTTGTTTCGGAGGTGGAAAGCATATACATTTTGTGTGTGTGTGTGTGTGTGTGTGTGTGTGTGTGTGTGTGTGTGTGTGTGTGTGTGTGTGTGTGTGTGTGTGTGTGTGTGTGTGTGTGTGTGTGTGTGTGTGTGTGTGTGTGTGTGTGTGTGTGTGTGTGTGTGTGTGTGTGTGTGTGTGTGTGTGTGTGTGTGTGTGTGTGTGTGTGTGTGTGTGTGTTTTTTAAAATTTGGTTTCAGGTGGTTCGTAGGCATATTATAATATTCAGTGAAAGAAGTTCTCAGTGCTGGTGTAAGAACTCGTTCAGCTTCCTCAAACTCGGATGTTTGAGTTGCTAAAGCAAGATCATCGGCATGTATAAAGCTCTTGCATTGTCTTGGTTGGCCGTTAGTGTATATTATTACACAGCAGATGGGACAAAGCACTTTCTTGGGGCATGACATTCTTTTGGTTTCTCCAACAACTTCGTCTTCCTTGAGATTCAACAAAGAATCTACGATTGTATAACAAAGTGTCAATTATTTCCATGAAGCCATGATCGTGTGTCACGTTGTAGATCTCCTGAAGTATTATACAGTGTTAAACAGTATCATAGGGTGAGGATAAATCAATACCGAGCTCGATAGCTGTAGTCGCTTAAGTGCGACCAGTATCCAGTATTCGGGAGATAGTGGGTTCGAACCCCACTGTCGACAGCCGTGAAGATGGTTTTCCGTGGTTTCCCATTTTCACACCAGGCAAATGCTGGGGCTGTAACTTTAGGCCACGGCCGCTTCCTTCCCACTCCTAGCCCTATTCTTTCCCATCGTCGCCGTAAGACCTATCTGTGTCGGTGCGACGTAAAGCATCTTGTTAAAAGGTAAGTCAATAAAAGTAACTTCAGTAACATCACATCTTTCAATTGAGTGAAATGGGCTACTGGTGCTGTGCAATTCCTTTGAGATCTGAAGCCTGCTTGTTGAGGTATAAACAAACTATCAGTTATAGGGGCCAAATGGTTTAAGTAAGCCTTTCGAGTACCTTCTAAAGGTGACGTAGGGGTGAAATAGGTCGATACCGTTTAGGGTTAGATGATTCTTTCCCAAGGTTTCAGAATGGCAACTCCTTTGGTTTTTCTCCATATTTTTGAAATCTGATTATGTCGCAAGCATTTATTAACGAGTTCAACAGGGCATTTCTTGGTTACTTGTCCGAGTTATTTTATTTGCCCCATCCGTATTTCATCCATTGCAGCTGTTTTATTGTTCTTGCATTGTCGTATCGCTTCTTGCAATTCGCAGGAGAGCTCGTTAGTTTCTAGCTCATTTTTTCTCTATTATACATCCTGTACTGGATCTGTCCGTTCTTAATTTAGCTGAGGCTGAAGGGCAAGCTGATTTGGAAAGACATTTGCTTGAGTGGCCTGAGTAGGATCGTAGTTCACAAAATCATTGTAAAATTCAGATAACGAATTTATCTTGGCAAACTTGCCGAATATCACACTCTTTCTTTCCTTTTACCAAACAGAGGAAAAATGTTACATTTGTATTCCTTGGAAAGTGGCACAGTGTTCATTAAAACTAAATACAGTACATACGTGGAACGCGTTGTTTTCTGTGTAGTGCTTAAACGTTGTGCAACGTGTTATGGTACTTAAACAAAAGTATATTTTATTTTCATGTATACATTCATATTCTCAAAAGATATGCCCTTAATCATTTAAAAATCTCGCAGGAGTTATGTATGAATAAGTTAGTGTAACACAAAATGGTAAAACATTCCTGTAATCCTCAAAACAAAAAGCATATGTTAAACTCTTATAGTCTTCTTCTCCAGAACACTCTTGGTGACACCAAGACTCTTCACTTAATGCATCGGACCCACTCTTCTTCCAGTTTGTTAGTAAAAGTACTTCCCATTGCAGTACGCAATAATATGTTATCAAATATGGGATATACTGTATATAATGCGGTAATAAGACAGAAAGTGTGCGATGTTAGGGAAAAATAACTTCAGCCTGATGGTATTTGAAGGTGGTCCAAAATGTCATCGTTGTGTGGGTAAATTTACCAGCATTTAAAAGAATTTCTGTGGAACAAAATTTAGTTAGTGGAAAGTGATAGTTATTTTCGGTCCAGTGTATAGAATCTAGTATGTGAGGACGGAAGTTAACTGGCGAGCGTGTTTGGTTAAATGTCTGAGTTTGTTGTATTCTGCAGTATGTAATGGTCGAACGTCGTACTACGTTTTATGTCTTTTGAATCGTAAATATTAATTGAAAATAATTTTATTTTGCGTGTTCTTAGAATGGTAGGCCTAATTGAGAAATTACAGAGATATTAAAAGTCTTAAGTACGTCATACGTAGGTACTACGGTAATATTTGTGGATTTCTTATAACTTGCTATCACGTTAATATTTGCGTTGGTAGTGGTGATTATTGTTTTAGGGCTCAGCCCGTAAAGAAAAAATTTCATCTCTACATAGAGATAGAGCTTTGTTAAGCAATGCTTCTTATTCTTCTTCTGCTTCTTCTTCTTCTTCCAAATGTATTAGGGTCGACACTTGGAGATTTTGCACAGTTTTACAAAATATGGTGGGATGTATTCACTATTACGTGTCAATGCGATAGTGTGGAATGTTGTATGTAGATGAAGAGAAGTGTATTATAACAAACACAAAAACCCACTCCTCGAATCAGAGGAATCAACCATACGCAGTTAAAATTCCCGGCCCCGCCGGTAATCGAACTCACATCCCTCTGAACTGAAGGCCAGTACGTTGAGCATTCATCCAAGGAACTGGGTCTCTGTGAAGCAGTGTTTACTGTTCAAAGTACCATAAAAACAATAATATTAGGTCATGTAGCCATGGGTTTGTAATAATTGTTTTGTAGTAAACAACACAAAATGTAATACTGCACACGTATGTTCCTTGAGGTTATTCCTGATAATATTTGTGTAGATGTCACTGAGGTACAGGTGATAATAAGTGAATTATCAGACATAAAGGCACTTCTGAGACTCATTTTAAGATTCAAAGGGTTGATTATGCTTAATCCTAGTGATGGTTAGCATTATTACCTGCCGTCCTCGGAGGCCTGGGTTCGATTCCTGGTACTGCCAGAGATTTAAGAATGGCTGGAGGGCTGGTATCTGATTTAAGGGATAAGTGATGCTCACCTCCATTGCAGGATATTAATTTATTTTTACTTAATCTTAGAGTAATATTGGTTTACATAATAATTGTATTGCAACAAAAATAAAATCGTTCTCCAGCCTATCTTACGAGATTCCATACATCTGTTGCAGTTCAGTACATGGCACTCCTTACGGGGATTTAGGTATGTAGTAGAAATGCATTCCTTGCCGCGTTCACGAAAGCTACTAGTCTGGCTCCGGTGTTGTTTTTACATTTGCTTTACGTCGTACGAACACAGACAGGTCTTATCGCGACGATGGGATAGGAAAGGGCTAGGAGTGGGAAGAAAGTGGCCGTGGCCTTAATTAAGGTACAGCCCCAGCATTTATCTGGTGTGAAAATGGGAAACCACGGAAAACCATCTTCAGGGCTGCCGACTGTTGCTCTCAAACCCACTATTTTCCGAATGCAAGCTAACAGCTGCGTGACCCAAACCGGGTTCATTTTGTGGTAGAATCCGTGTACAGAGAGCCTTGTCAGTAGGCCTACTTGCTTCATTTCGCAGCCACATTGTGTTTACTCACTGCTGGCCATTAGGTCGCTAATGTAGAACTTCTCCCGAATGCTGGCTTTCTTCAGTCGAAGTTCTTACAGAAGTTCTACATAATAATGCTAGAGTGGCCGGCACACACAACTCCAATCTGACAAGGAGAGGCCAGACCCTGCGTCCAACTTCGGTGTACCTGATGGGGACACTCAACAGTTACTAATGATTAATGGTTTAGGTCAATACGCTTTCATTTTCGAAAAAAATTAGGACAAATGTCATGACCCAGGATCCGCTTCGGACCAAGTGTAGGTGATAGAACACTGAAAGACGAACACATTGTACGCAAACATGTCATGTCCACAAACTAATAATTTCCTAAAAATGATGGATCTCCGATTCCAGTACAACGCATATACACTTGGAGAGTTACACAGCAGTCAACCGGAGGGGTGGCTGCATGGTTACCGTACTTGTCTGCGAACCTCGACGATGTGAGTTCGAGTTTTGTCGCAGCTGTACTTTTCGTACAAAATAAATTATTATTTGAAGGGAGGTGAAGATAAAAATGCGAATAAAAATATTACGTAAACTGTAGTGAATTTTGTTTTATACCTTAAATAAAACACACCCACACACACAGAGAGAGAGAGAGAGAGAGAGAGAGAGAGAGAGAGAGAGAGAGAAAGAGAGAGATCAGCAGTAATTTTGCCTATATTAATTTCAGGTAGAAAATAAAGTGTAATGCATTTTCCGTATTGTTTTTGTTCGTATTTTTTCTTCACCTTCCCTCAAATATTAATTTATATTATTCAAGAAATATCCGGGACGAGACTCGAAATCACGTTTTCGAAGTGCGTAGACCACTCGTCCACCACTCCGGTTGACTGCAGTGTAACTCTCCAAGCATATATGCGTTGCATTAAAATCGGGGATTCATCAGTTTTTCGGGAATTATTAGGTTGCGGACCTGGCGTGTTTAAGTAAAATTTGTTCGCCTTTTAGTGTTCTATCACCTCCACTTGGTCTGAGTGGATTCTGCGTCATGATATTTGACCTTTTTTTTTCTTTTTCGGAACGAAAGCGTATTGACCTAAACCCATATACACGAGTTATAGTTGAGTGTCCCTCCACAGATACACTGAAGCTTATTAAAATTGGTTGGACGCAAGGTCTGGCCTCTCTTTGTGAGTTCTTCCACGAAGAATACCTCTCTTGCTAGTTCGTATACAAGTGGAGAGGAGTTTGCTTTGACAGACAGTGTTCTGTCCTTAAGAAGACTGCCTTCATTTCTCTATCCTTTCAAACTGCCTCCTTTTTAGTTGTACCCATATATTTTCCTGGTCCTAAGTTGTTACAGGGCTAACTTTCATGTTGATTGATTGATTGATTGATTGATTGATTGATTGATTGATTGATTGATTGATTGATTGATTGATTGATTGATTGATTGATTGATTGATTGATTGATTGATTGATTGGTCTTCGGTGAGGCCTAATGCAGGTTTTTCTAGTTGACACCCAAGGGCGACCTGTGCGTTTGGCTGTGGGAGGGAGATAGGGAGAGGGTGAAATCCGGTTTCGGTGCATTGTCTACTCTTGTCAAATAGCGTCAAGAGGTCTGCTCTCCATCCCACGGACGAATCACCATCAACAGGGCCGTATGCCCTCACTCTATATGAACACTGCGGAGAGGTTTAGAATTGAACCGAGGCTTTTGGTACACGGTTAGATGAGGATAGTGATAGTGATGATGATCATGATGATGATGATGATGATGATGATGATGATGATGATGATTAGAAATTGTCTGCCACCACCCTACTGGCAAACATTCTGATGGTGAAAATTTCTTCCACGAATAGGACTCTAACTGGGTAACAACGGTGTCTGACCATAACGATTTGAGATGACTTAATGCTAATAAAGTAAACACTTTACCTCATCCGGAGGTGGGGCAGTTTTTTTTTTTTTTTCAGGCACACTCTCAATGGAGGTGAGCTGCGCGAACCATTTTAACTACATACTGGCCCTCTTGCCACTCTGAAATCTCTCGCAGTATCAGGAATCAAGCCCGGGCCTTCGGGGACGGATATCGCTTATAGCAAGTTATAGCTACCCAAGCAGCGTTTAGTCGATCTTTGACATAGCACGAAAATATATTGCCTGATGTCTGGAGGTTGACTCGTAGATATTACTCATTGATTTCAGCTATGTCTGATGTGGAATATCCCACGTTTCCCGCCTCTTTCGAAGATCATTGGTACGGTATTCTCTTCATTTGGGTGGGGTTCGTTCCTTTCTGTCCATTCTCTCACTCTGTCAAAGGTGGCCTTTCAAGTCTGTCTGGGAGAATGAAGTCAGTAACCTTGTCATCGGCGTACGTGAGCATCTTGACTTTTTCTGATTTTGTTGCAGCTGAGATGTCTGTAGTTGCAACTATGAACAGCAGTGGGTTCAGATTATCACTTTGCAGGACACATGTTTTGGTTTAGGCCTACGTATAAAACATGTACAGTATGTCTGTGTCTGTAATCTTAATCTACGTATTGTAGCGTACATACTGCTGTGAATTTCTCGATTTAAAATGAACAAATGAGTTATAATAGAAGTGTGATGCTCTGCAATATTGTATGATGTAATATTTTCGTGTTGCAGACGAAGGACAACGAGACGGCTCTGCACTGTGCCGCTCAGTATGGCCACACGGCAGTGGTCAGCCAACTGTTGGAGCACTCGTGTGACCCTAGCATCAGGAACTCTCGTGAGGAGACGGCGCTCGACTTGGCAGCTCAGTATGGCAGGTGAATAAACTATCGCTTAAACGTTCTGTAGTTTGTCTCGGTTATAAGAAACGCTAACACAATTCAGAATATCTTACATTGATTAGGGCATGGTTATATTAATAATTACCGTAGCTGTTGTATGCACTTCGCTGATGAGTTACCTTTATAAATTGCGGTAGTAATGTCATTTACCGGAGATGAATATCAGCAGCAGAGATAACTAATGGCAGGAAGCCGTCAGTGCAGTGCTGTGGATAAGGGCCCCGGGAAATTGTAGATCATCACTAGGGTTCGGAAGTTTAAGACCTAAAGAAGCACAAAATATGCCGTAAAAACTAGCTAAATATGACCTAAAAAGGTCAAATATAACGTAAGCATTTTAAGGCTAGGTTGACATGTCAAAAATTGATTAGTGATAATATACCAGACATATTTAATGCAGTAGACTGACAGCCCCAGCATTTGCCTGATGTGAAAACGGGAAACCACGGAAAGCCATCTTCAGGACTGCCGACAGTGGGGTTCGAACCCGGTATCTCCCGGATGCAAGCTCACAGCTGCGCGCCCCTAACCGCACGGCGAACTCGCCCGGTAAACAAGAAAAATGACAGAACATCTCAATCGTATACATCTGTTACATATTTTACTTTTTTCGGACAATTTTTCTTTACGATAGGATTTGTGGCGACGATGGGAAAGGAAAGGGTTAGGAGTGGGAAGGAAGAGACCGTGGCCTTGAATAAGGTACGTCCCCATCAGCATTTGCCCAATGTAAAAACGGGAAACAAAGGAAAACCATCTTCAGGACTGTCGACAGTGGGGTTCGAACCCACCATCTCCCGAATGCAAACTGACAGCTACGTGCCTCAAACAACAAAGCTACTCGCGCTCGGTCTTTATTTCTTTCCCATATGAGCTATAATAATGGAGATAGGGTACTCACGAATTATCAAGTCATTAAAGACGAGAAAATATTGTTCGGGTGTCGTGTTCCTAAGGAACTAACTGGCCATGGTGGTGGTGGTGGTGGTGGTGGTGGTGGTGGTGGTGGTGGTTGTCCTGGCTGATTTTGTAAGTTGAAAAACCATGTGGTCGTTGAACAGGAAGATAATGTTGACTATAAAAGGAGAAGAAAAACATGCCGTACAGGAATGATCGGTCGAAGAATGAGGGAGGGGGTTGAAAGCCAACCCCTCGTATGTCCTAATATTTCCATTTTTACAATTTGTTTTACTTTACTCCGACACAGATAGGTCTTATGGTGACGATGGGATGGGGAAGGCGTAGGAGTGGGAAGGAAGCGGCCGTGGCCTTAATTAAGGTACAGCCCCATCATTTGCCTAGTGTGAAAACGGGAAACCACGGAAAACCATTTTTACGACTGCCGACAGTAGGGTTTGAACCCACTATCTCCCGGATGCAAGCTCACAGCTGCGCGCCCCTAACTGCACGGCCAACTCGCCCGGTCTAATATTTCTAAGCCGAAATAAAAGAGAATATGATGACTAAGTTTCGGATGTTAAGCAAGAGTAATATTTCTTTCCTGAGCTCATTTTACCAGAAATCCTAAAAATGACTGTGAATCATGGCTTCCTGACCAGTTTAAAGCAATTTCATGTTGCATATAAGTGCATATTTCGGTCATTTTATTGCTTTGGTCATATTTTGTTCATTTTAGTGATATCAGGTCATATTTTGAGCATGTTTGTTGAAGTTGAAGCGGTGTTTTTTGACAAGGTACATGTTATTTGCATCAACTTTCAAACACAGGATTTATTTCCCTGATAAAGATAGGTAGCAGGTTTAGAAGACATGATTCCGAGATAGAGATGCTGTACGAACGTACGCCGGCAGATACGATAAAGCATGCTGATGCTTCATTTTTGATTCCTTTTTAGGAAAACTACGCATCGGCGCTATGATACTGAATGAAGCATTGAGGAGTATGTTTTTTATTTCGTAAATGTAGTCCAGGTGGTATGGTATCTGGCATCTTTATCGTCAACAGCGATTGCAGCGGGTCCTCTGGAAACCATTTGCACGTACATACTACAATCCTAGAAGTGGACGAACAATTGTTTTCATTTGTCAGCTTCGAAAGACGCCCTTTCCACGTCGTGGGCTTGAATTTATTCGCTGTTGACGATAACGCCTCAACCCAGGACCGACCCCTCGACCTCGTGCATGCTAACCCAAAACTCTGTCCACTGCACCAACTGTACAGCACGACTAATATGTGCTGACAGAGCTAGTTACCCTACACGTGTTTACAGTGTTGCCAGATTGTCACTCTTCAACGTCCTTTTTCGGCCGGATATACTCGCAGGACGAACTTTTTTGAGAGACCTTTTTTATTGCTGGCATGTGAGGAGTCGCGCTGCGACGCCCGAGTGCGCGAATTTCGGTTCATTCTGTATAAAAGATCTGAACTGTTATTGTCTTTTAAATGTGTCGGTTTACGATACAGCAAATGTTAACGGGGAAATTTGAAATTTCTTAATTTCGACTCTTAAAATCGCAATGGCACTGAATAATAACCAAATAATACAGTATATATCCTGATGCACAACACAGATATACCTGAACCTAAATACCTACTTTCGAGAAATTTTGTTCAGCTGATTTCCCATGATGTCGCCACAGACAGACAGGCGAAAATTTAACTGGACCTATGTACGAATTTTGACAAACCAAATCTTCTATATACACTGACTGACAGAGCAAATGCAACACCAAGAAGGAGTGGTCAGAACTTTATGCCAATTGCAGGGTAGACTGACGTCACTGAGGTATGCTCATGATGTGAAATGCGCCGCTGTGCTGCGCACGTAGCGAACGATAAATGGGACACGGCGTTGGCAAATGGCCCACTTCGTACCGTGATTTGTCAGCCGACAGTCATTGTAGAACGTGTTGTCGTGTGCCACATGACACGTGTATAGCTAAGAATGCCAGGCCGCCGTCAACGGAGGCATTTCCAGCAGACAGACGACTTTACGAGGGGTATGGTGATCGGGCTGAGAAGGGCAGGTTGGTCGCTTCGTCAAATCGCAGCCGATACCCATAGGGATGTGTCCACGGTGCAGCGCCTGTGGCGAAGATGGTTGGCGCAGGGACATGTGGCACGTGCGAGGGGTCCAGGCGCAGCCCGAGTGACGTCAGCACGCGAGGATCGGCGCATCCGACGCCAAGCGGTGGCAGCCCCGCACGCCACGTTAACCGCCATTCTTCAGCATATGCAAGACACCCTGGCTGTTCCAATATCGACCAGAACAATTTCCCGTCGATTGGTTGAAGGAGGCCTGCACTCCCGGCGTCCGCTCAGAAGACTACCATTGACTCCACAGCATAGACGTGCACGCCTGGCATGGTGCCGGGCTAGAGCGACTTGGATGAGGGAATGGCGGAACGTCGTGTTCTCCGATGAGTCACGCTTCTGTTCTGTCAGTGATAGTCACCGCACACGAGTGTGGCGTCGGCGTGGAGAAAGGTCAAATCCGACAGTAACTGTGGAGCGCCCTACCGCTAGACAACGCGGCATCATGATTTGGGGCGCTATTGCGTATGATTCCACGTCACCTCTAGTGCGTATTCAAGGCACGTTAAATGCCCACCGCTACGTGCAGCATGTGCTGCGGCCGGTGGCACTCCCGTACCTTCAGGGGCTGCTCAATGCTCTGTTTCAGCAGGATAATGCCCGCCCACACACTGCTCGCATCTCCCAACAGGCTCTACGAGGTGTACAGATGCTTCCGTGGCCAGCGTACTCTCCGGATCTCTCACCAATCGAACACGTGTGGGATCTCATTGGACGCCGTTTGCAAACTCTGCCCCAGCCTCGTACGGGCGACCAACTGTGGCAAATGGTTGACAGAGAATGGAGAACCATCCCTCAGGACACCATCCGCACTCTTATTGACTCTGTACCTCGACGTGTTTCTGCGTGCATCGCCGCTCGCGGTGGTCCTACATCCTACTGAGTCGATGCCGTGCGCATTGTGTAACCTGCATATCGGTTTGAAATAAACATCAATTATTCGTCCGTGCCGTCTCTGTTTTTTCCCCAACTTTCATCCCTTTCGAACCACTCCTTCTTGGTGTTGCATTTGCTCTGTCAGTCAGTGTATATATATATATAAAACTAGCAAGATACCCGTGCTTCGCTACGGTATTATACTGAAATTAATAATTGAATGCTTATTGTTTTAGATATATAATTCGCTGAAATTCGCGATCTGACCCGTTTTCTGCGAGAATCCGCCAAAATTCGCGATCTGACTCGTTTTCTAATAGATTACGGCAAGTTTCCTCCCATTTTTCAATCTTTCTTTCCAGCAAACGATTTCGTACTTCCCGGGCTAGGTCCAGGTATTCCACCCAGTTGGTTGGGTCCCTAAATCTTTGCCATCTTTTCCTATAAGCCTTTTTAAGATGGATCAAATCCTTCAGGGGATCTGTCGTGGTGTCGTCTTGGGTGCCTTGGCGGTAGCCTACTGAACCCGCGGCCGGACTGCATTCTTAGTCATTAGCCGTCCAGGACCCGCTTCCAGCGTGGTCCGCACATGTGACGACGGTCCAGAACATTTTGATTATTATTATTATTATTATTATTATTATTACTATTATTATTATTATTATTATTATTATTATTATTATTATTATTATTATTATTATTATATGTTCTGGACCCCACAGCAATATGCAAGACCGCTACTTGGCGGTAAATTACATCTGCTGCCATTGTCATTGTTGACAATGTGGCCAGCACCATTGTCACGCGTAGGCAAGTGTATGGGATTTCTGGCGATACGAATGACATACCTCCGTGTATTAGTGACCTTATTATAGAGGTGAAAAATTTGACGGTCAATATCATTCCTATCGTTTATTTCAAATGTGTTTAAATTTTTATTTATATGCCAGGAGAATCTACTCTAATCTAAGAACGTTCTCCGAAGGAAAAGATGGCTGTTGAAAAAGAACCCAGGAAAGATTAAAAATGATCGGTTTATGATCAGAATAAGTACATCGAAAGTCAACAGCCTGTTTCCTATCATTCGACAGGATCAGGGATGGAATGAATAAAGCCCCATCTAGCGGCGACAATATGAATTGTGCCGGCTGCCGAAGCTCCCCTCTAGGGCAATGATCGATGAGTGACAAATGAAATGAAATATTGGACAGTGTTGCTGGAATGAATGATGACAGGGAAAGCCGGAGTATCCGGAGAAAAACCTGTCCCGCCGCCATTTT
The DNA here is from genome assembly GCF_040414725.1 of Anabrus simplex. Taxonomy (NCBI): domain Eukaryota; kingdom Metazoa; phylum Arthropoda; class Insecta; order Orthoptera; family Tettigoniidae; genus Anabrus; species Anabrus simplex. The sequence continues at coordinate 97,727,651 of NC_090267.1, forward strand.
GTCCAGCACGAATGTCACATGGAGTGACCGGGATTTGAAACACGGAACCCAGCTCTGCCGCCTGAGCAACGGAGGCTCCTTATAAGTACATTATGAACAGTAAAATCAATTGGTCTCACCGCCTTTTACACCCCACCGCCGTTAAGTTTATTTACCCCCACCCCCCCAAAAAATTAAAAGAAGGTGTGTTTCTTTATGTTTAGAGGAGATTCCAAATACCAATGTTCACATTTATTACCTTCAGTTTTGAGATATAAGTATCCCCTTAAAAATAATTCACTTTTTTAACTTCCTTTCACACTCCCCCCCCCCCCCCTCACAAAGTGATATTAAGGCAAAAAATACTTGTTCCTTTAATAGTAAAGGATCTTCTAAATACCAATTATCACCACTCTAACCTCTTTAGTTTTTGATTTATGTGTCCTCATGAAAGGAATTCAGCTCCTTTTTCACTCCCGCCCCCCCCCCCGAGATTGTTTCCCCCCCCCAGACGCGCTTTTCTTTGTTTTTAAAAGAGATCAAAATACCAATTTTCACGTCTGTAACAACTTTAGTTTTTATTAGATGTATGTATTCTCATACAATTAAGTCAATTAATTTTTTTCAATCCTTTAACCCCCAAACCCCCTTCATTGGATTTTCCGAGAATACGTGTTTGTTTACATTTAAAGCAGATTCCAAAAATCAAATTTCACGTGTGTAACATCTTCATTTTTGAGATATCAGTAGCCTAATTAAAAGAATTCAACACCATTTTCAGTCACTTTTACCCCCCCCCCCACTTCCCAAGTGGTATTTCCGAAAACTAAAAATACTCGTTCCTTTATTTTTAATAGAATTAAAAAACTGCCATTTTTCACTTCTGTAACATGGTAAGTTTTTTGAGATATACTGTAGAAATTCTCATTTTAAAATTTCACCCCTTTTTAGTTCCCCTTAAGTGGAGTTTCCAAAGACAAATCACCTATGTTTCTTTACACTTACAGGAGATTCCAAATACCCACTTTTTACGTCTGTAACATTTTACGCTTCTCAGATATTCTGTAGATATAGTCTTTCAAAAAATTCACCCCAATTTGCCACTCCTGTTTAACCGCCATTAGTTGAATTTTCCAAAAGCAAAAATATACGTGTTTCTTTATTTTTAAAGGAGATCCCATTTACAAATTTTCAGTTCTGTAATATCTTCAGTTTCTGAGATATATGTATCCTCATTAAAGGCATTCAACCCATTATTCACCCTTTTACACCCCTCCTATTGAGATTTAGAGAAAACAGAGAAATACGTGTTCCTTTATTTTTAAGGGAGATTCTAAACACCAATTGTTACATCCGTAAACGTTTAAAGTTTTAAGATGTAGACACACTCATTTTAGAAATTCACCCCCCTTTTCACCCCCCATTATTTGGATTTTCCAAAAACGAAAAAATACCTGTTTCTTTATTTTTAAAGTAGATCCCAAATACCAATTTTCAGGTCTGTAATGTATTCAGTTTCTAATATATAAGTATTCTCTTTAAAGGCATTCAACCCAATTTTCACCCCCTTTTCACCCCTCCTATTGGGATTTTCCGAAAACAAAAAATATGTGTTTCTTTATTTTTAAAGGAGATTCTAAATACCAAATTTTACATCTATAAACTTTAAAAGTTTTGAGATATAGGTACACTCATTTTAAAAATTTCATCCCCCTTTTCACCCCCCATTATTTGGATTTTCCCAAAACGAAAAAATACCTGTTTCTTTATTTTTAAAGTAGATCCCAAATACCAATTTTCAGGTCTGTAATGTATTCAGTTTCTAATATATAAGTATTCTCTTTAAAGGCATTCAACCCAATTTTCACCCCCTTTTCACCCCTCCTATTGGGATTTTCCGAAAACAAAAAACTACGTGTTCCTTGTTTTATAATGAAGATTCTAAATACCAATTTTTACATCTCTAAACTTTAAAACTTTTGAGATATAGATGCACTCATTCTAAAAATTCACCCCCCTTTTCACCCTCGCATTAATTGGATTTTCCAAAAACAAAAAAATATGTGTTACTTTATTTTTGAAAGCGATCAAAAGTACCAATTTTGAGGTCTGTAATATCTTCAGTTTCTGAGATATAAGTATTCTCTTTAAAGGCATTCAATCCATTTTTCACCCCTTTTTACCCCTCCAATTGGGATTTTCCGAAAACAAAAAATACGTGTTCCTTTATTTTTAATGAAGATTCTAAATACCAATTTTTACATCTCTAAACTTTAAAACTTTTGAGATATAGATGCACTCATTTTAAAAATTCACCCCCCTTTCACCCTCGCATTAACTGGATTTTCCAAAAACAAAAAAATATGTGTTTCTTTCTTTTTGACAGTGATCGCAAGTACCAATTTTGAGGTCTGTAATATCTTCAATTTCTGAGATATAAGTAGCGGTATCCTGATTAAAGGCATTCAACCACTTTTTCACCCTTTTTCACCCCTCCTATTGGGATTATCTGAAAAAAAAAAATACGTGTTTCCTTATTTTTAAAGAAGATTCTAAATACCAATTTTCACATCTGTAACCTTTTAAAGTTTTGAGATATAGACACACTCATTTTAAAATTTCACCCCCCTTTTCACCCCCATAGCGACGGAATATCCAAAAATCCTCTCTTAGCGAGCACCTACATTATAATATGAATATATCCCCAAAATTTCATTTCTTTATGTCCAGTAGTTTTGGCTCGGCGATGATGAATCAGTCAGTCAGTCAGTCAGTCAGTCAGTCAGTCAGTCAGTCAGGACAAGCTACTTTATATATATAGATAAGCGTTTTGACCGTACATTGCTCATAGTGTAAAATGAATGGTATTTCTGTATCTCTCGTGTTCACAGTAACAAGGAAATGCACGTTTAAATTTTCCGTAATTTCTGTCTCTCTGTCTGTACGTATGTACACTGCCGGACAAAATATCTGTGCTCGCACGAATATGTTTAATGATTGTTTAATGACAGAATATATTACTGTAACCAAATTTCGAATTTATTCGGGTAACGGCAACGAGTTCATGTTCGACGTTCAGTATCGGAAAAAATACATCCTACTGTATAACACCTACATTGAAACGTGGAGGAGCTCTGTGATGGTTTGGGGTTGTTTCCACATTCAGTGGAGTTGGCAGACTGCACCGAATTCAAAGGAACACTGGACAAAAACGGCTACCATTCCATTCTATCTTGTTATGCTCTTCCGTCTGAACAGCAACGTGGGTTTGTCCTGCAACAAGACAGTGACTCCAGACAAATGTCTCGCTATTGCATGAATTATCAGCAAAACGAACACAACTCTGGGCAATGGTTCATTCCACGTTAAGAAAACAGTATTGCGCTTATGACAACAGGGTTGCCATATCGAACGGCTCTGCGCAACACTATCACGGGGTAACGGCGGCACATATATCTGTGGAATTCTATATTTAACTTCAAAGTAACAAGCGGAATAAACTAACCTGCAAATTATTTGTATGAACTAAAGGGGACGGGGAGTTTATAGGGGCTATGTTTGGTTTGTACAGAATCAGAGGTAAACTAGGCACATAAAAAATCTCAGCATTGAAGTGTATGGTAAATTGGTAGAGAAAATATACAAATAATATTTTTTATGGGCTCGAAGGGTGAAGGATGCATTTAATTACATTTAATAAATTTATCCAGAGGGGCTGAGTGGCTCAGACTATTGAGGCGCTGGCCTTCTGACCCCCACTTGGCAGGTTCGATCCTGGCTCAGTCCGGTGGTATTTGAAGGTGCTCAAATAAGTTAGCCTCGTATCGGTAGATTTACTGGCACGTAAAAGAACTCATGTGGGACTAAATTCCGGCACCTCGGCGTCCCCTAAAATCCGTGAAAGTAGTTAATGGGACGTAAAGCAGCAATTATTATTAAATTTCCCCAGACAACGCGGGGATTCTACTGTGCTGTCGTATCGCTCAACAAAAGACAATAGTAAAAATTAAATACGGTCTTAAAGAAAACAGCGGTAATTAAAATGCGCTTAAGAAAGAACAGCTAAATAACAAAACCAAGCACAAACAAAACACATGGCAAATTTTTGTATCGGTACAAGTTGTGCAATGACTTATCGCTGCACACCACAGCATCAACATCTTCAGTAACAACGTCTGTACAGTACGAAAATAACAGAACACACACAAATACTATGCAATATACAACCAAAGTAAAATATCTGCCATTAGGCAGCAACTTTATGGTACACACCGAATGTTACTTCCCTGCCGCTACAGGCTGAAGTCCTCTATCATTCCGAATCGGACGAAATTCACTGCCGACAGCAGTGATGAAGGCCACCATTTTGACCTATATCAAATCAGATTTCCACATGTCAGCTTCAATATCTTTCACGTGTTTCACGTAGTTCGCCCAGTTTCATCGATGAGTATTTCCATCTCCCTTGTTTGAACATGTACAGACATAATTATTAATTTATTAATTTATTTATTAATTATTAATTTTCTTTTTGGGAACTATAATTACAGTGTTTGTAGCCGTCAGTTGATAGAGAGAATGAAATAAAAACCTCCACTTTGTCTTCCTTGATTTGGAGAAAGTCTTATATTTTTTGTCCCACAAACTGATATGAGATGCCCTTCGGGTTCACAATGTACCATATTTCTGAAGCAATTCGTCTGTTAGGTCAGAATGAATACAAAATTCTTGCCAGGTGCGGTATTTTGTAAGATAAGTTGAGAGCCTTTTTGTGACAATCGTGTGCCTCAGATATCTTTTATCTGGATTATTTCGAGAAAGGTAATTAAGTACGTTAAGCACACCTTGCTTTTGTTTCTACCTAAGTATCTCTCCCTGCTTATTTTTATGGACTTTCTCACCCATAACGCAAATAAATCACTTTAATGATCACAATTAATGTTAAAAGAAAGAAATCACACACGTAGGCTAATCACATAACACTCACTCAGCAGAATACAATTAGGCCTCTACACTGATATAAAGGCTGAAAAACACGCAAAAAATAAATACCGTAAACGACATCTCTACAAAGAAATCACGGTATTAATGTTAAAAGAAATAAATCACACAAGTAGGCTAATTATAACACTCACTCACTACAAGACAAGTACGCATTGATATAAAGGCCAGAAAACATACGCAACAAATGAATACTGTAGATGACTCTACAAAAGACCACGGTATTAATGTTAAAGAAATAAACCACACACATAGGCTTATTCCATAACTATCACTCAATACAAGACAAGAACACTCTGATTTACAGCCTAAAAACACACATGCAATAAAGAAACATGGTACGTGACTTCACTACAGAAGTGAGCTGCCCGCGGTTCACAGATGCTTGTATCAGAGCAACATAGAAGGCGAATGAAGCGAGGCAATGATGTGATGGCTGTTCCCGCCATTGCACTTCCACCCTACGAATGTATTTATGAAAAATGTAGTGTTTACAGTGCACTATGTCGTGAGATGTAGTGTTTACAATGCACTATGTCTTCTGGTATGGGCTATATCAAATTTGTTACTTTCATTGACCTGTCTCAGTCTCATCCTAGGCTTTGACAATATGAAAGTGACTGAGGTATGAGTGATGCTAGTAATGCCATTCCTTATGCAGCCAGTCCTTGTTATGAATGGCGTGAAAATATCGCTCATAGGGTTGGTTGGTGCATGCATTTCAGTGGGCTTGGCAGACTGATATCTAATAGCAACTGCTGGCTCGGTGAGGAAAGCAACGGGAAACTACCTCACTCCTCATTTCTCTAGTACGCCTCTTCAGTGACGCCTAGGCTATTTATGACAGCTGTTGGTGGAGCTGCGGAGGAACAAACCAGCCTTCGGGATGAATACCCAACATACAGACAAGATGTAATATAGTTATTTTAATATCTGAGGGAAAAAATGCCTCATCCTTTTAATCTGTCTTTCATAATACATCACAATGTACAGTGTACTGTCCCTTAATCACGAGGAATTATGGGAATCTAAGAGGGGTTATGTTCACGCGTTGTAGGTCCGTAAGAGCAATACTGTTTTAACGTGGAATGAGCCACATTAGGACAGGCAGGCAGTGTATTGACGTGGCATCAATTGTTGATAAGGTCCATGAAAGCAGACTTTGCATGTCCATCGAGCTGCATCTGACAAGGCAGATTACGATTTGCATGTCGAGGAAACAAGGCTACGTGGACGATCCAAACAGAAGTAGCAGGATACTGTAAATCAAGATGTGATAAGTCAATGTACGACCAAATGATGCATTTGGCCGTATTATATAGCTTAAAAACGATACACGAAGCAGAGCCTGTAAAATGGGAAAATGCTTCGCAAGAGATGATGATTTGGTCACATAATACTTACTAGATATCTGTTTTAACCTCTTCTATCCCATTCCCGTGTTAAGTCGGATTCGGATTTTAAGTAGTGCGCTCTACTCCACTTCCGAGTTCAGTCTAATGCTGTAGTTTTGTTGTTCATCACATGGTCTGTTTAGACGACAGACGATTCATGAATCGCTTCACTGTACTTTGACGATAGTTGTGTGCCTTCTGTTTTCCTTCCACAGGTGTCTTCTCAAATGAGCGCGCAGAAGAATAAAGTCTGAAGGAAGATTATATTTTAGAACTTTTAGGGATGACTTAAAAGAATATAGTGAAGATAAGTTGCAGTGAAACACGCTGTAGACGCCCTTGTCAAGTTCTATAAAGGAACCAAGAAGAAAATACTGTTTAGTAGCTGTGTAAATACAAGGTATTTTTAGTCTAATTCAACCATTATCTGAACATCCACCAGAAAAATCTGGTATGGGACATACATAATGATGAAAAGATTTGGAGTGAAGAGGTTAACAAAGACACAGAAGAAAACAGGGTAAGCGGCTTGCGTCAGAACATGATGTCTCTCTGTACAGTACCATAACTGTACTGAGAGGTACACCCCAGCGCCAGGCATTCAAATTCTGCGCCTAAATGAACTCCTCTATTGGTAAAACAGTGAAACTGAAACTACACCAACTTAAAAATTTACTCAGAAGATGTCACCACAGAAATATGATGTAATTTTGTTATTGTGAAGTTTCCTGAACTGACTGAATTTCTACTAGTTTTGTTTGCTATCCATCAAGAAGTTTGGACATTCTTCCACGGATGACACTACTAAAAACTATGATCATGCACCCTGGTGCGAGGTGTATGAACTTATCATTCAAAGAAGTTTTGTATTCATTTTTTTTTTACTGATTAATGTTCATTTGTTTTTGGGTTGGCAATATTTCATTTTCCTTTCCGCCAGTTTTGAATCTAGCCAATCCCTAATTTCTGTAATTAATTTTACACCTATCACAGGCTTCTTGTTCGATTCTGAGTGTAACTTTTGAAATCAACCAATAAATTGAGAGGGTGTGGCTAGTTTAGTCTTGAATGATCTCGAATCTTCCCTGAGGGTTTATAAACGGCGGCTTTTCACGTTTCTTGGCCAATTGATCGACATCTATCTGAGTGTGTGTGTTAAGCAGGAGGCGGGCGGCCTCTTAGTCGGCAGCTAGAACATCTACAAGGTAATGGCCATCTAACTTTATTTTTCTTCTTCTTGCTACCTCCGCAGTTTAACCCGAGGGAAAGGTCCGAATCTTTAACTATGTAACCTACCTTTCTTAAATGTAACTTCTTCTGGCTAATGTAAAAAGTTTCGTAAATCTTTGATTGTAAATCTGGGATAGAGAGTGATGTACCCTCTCGAGCTCCCCCTTCATCTTGGTTTGAGGTGACTACGTTTTGTAACTGCTTTTCTTCCTTTCCGTAATGCATTAATTTAACCTTATACGAGTCACCTCAGTAGTTTGGGAACAGCCTCTCGGCCTAGAGCTCTTTAGTTTTTTGTGTGCATTATCTCGGAGCGCAGTTCGCCTCCATTCAGTTTGTGTTTCGGGTCATTTACTTAACCTGTTCTTTTCCACAAAGGCCCTATAGGTTGGGTACGAGATACCCCTGTTTCAAATTGTTAGTTGGATCATGGATGGCCGGAGAGTGTAAGATTTTTGAGGTTGCCTCGAGGAGGCTAAAAGAAACGGAGAGCCTTTTAGCTCTTTTGCAAGCTTTGTAACTGTAAGGGGTGCCTCTAGGAGGCTAAATATTGTAATTTAGGAAGCAAGTGCTCTTGAGTTAGGGGATTTCTGCCCCTAATCAAATAATACATCTTCCTCTTGTAAAATTGTGAAACTAGGGGCTTAAAGCCCAAAGTGTTAAGGTTCTGAATCTTGGAATTTTCCCAATCTCGTTTAATGATTGCTATTTGTATCTGTAACATTGTTATGACAAATTGTTAAGTTTGAAGTTCTAAAAGAAATATATTTGTTAAAGTTATAAATATATTCTTGACATTGTAGTTAGACCCATTCAAGCCCGCACCTTCTTTCAGCTCTGCGTTCCACGGGTAAACCCGTAACAATAACTATTAAGCCTTAGCCAGTATCCTGCTGCAGATGCATTTTATTTACAGTTGAATAAATAGAATATAGTTATTACAAAAAATAAGGCATCTATCTAGACGCTGATTTTGGTGTGTAGATGCTTCCGTTGAGCAGTTTAACCCGGCCTCTTCCCTAAATGTAAATACGTTTAAAGTGTAGCATACCCCCACTACTGAAACCCGGGGAATGCACATTGTTGTTGATATGGTTACAAATACCACAACACGTGTAGATTACATGCACAATATTATATCTGTATGGTTTGAAAAGCATCTGCCACTGCTATAGGAAGAGATTATATACGAGAATGGAATTACGTTATAAAATGGTCATCACATTCAGAAAATTATTAAAGCGAACTTTTAACGGGGATCGTCACTGCACTGATAACAAGTTTCACTCCATCTCTCTGGTGTGGAGAAACTTTTCTTAAATAGCGCAGATCGAAATACCATGCTGTATAAATAAAATCGTCATGAATAGTTTCACACACAGCAGGACATTATTAATTTATTATTTGGATGGATTTGAATTACATTGATCACTGGAGTACCTGTTCTTCATTAGCTGTTCATTGTGCAAACTAGGAGTCTCTTTTGATCAGTTTATGAAATGTAACTCCTGTCTCCTATAGATCATATCCCTGTTCGGAGTCAGATGCTTCTTATACTTCTAAAATGTAAACTTTACTTCGTTCTCCTGTAGACAAGATTTCCCATTGATATTCCGCATGCGAACTATACGCGTGACTCTATCAAAGAAATCGAGAAAATAGTATAGTATTTTCCCGACCTCGAAATAGGATGGGTTCCTTGTCAGTTGATGGACAGAAATTTAAATTTAAATAGTCTTGCATAGAATGGGGTCCCAGAATACAGTGTACAGAGATTGGAATTGCAAAAGAACAGGCAGCTTACGTCGTATGTCACCGTATACGAACTTATTCTAGATTTCGAAATATAATGCTTAGAAAGCGTTTCAAAGAACCTATCCATGGTTCTATTGAGACTATCTCGATTTGAATGCCGCTCTTTTTTTGAATCCTTATATTTGTGTTTGTTGTTTAGAAAAAGAACCAAAGTTAGACCTGTGACCATAGCATAGTACAGTGCTATGCGCCAACAGAGGTAGCAGAAGAGGAAGAGAAGGAGGAGTTTTATGATAGGCTGACATCAACACTGGCAGGGATAAAAAGGAAGGACATTGTGGTGTTGATGGGAGATCTAAATGCAAAAATCGATAATGAAAATGAAGGAAGAGAAATCATCATGGGTAGACACGGAATAGGAGAAGAAAATAATAATGGCCAGAGATTCATAGACCTATGCAGTAATTTTGGATTGGTTATAGGTGGATCATTGTTTCCACATAATAACTGCTACAAGATCTCCTGGGTGTCGCCTGATCTCCGCACAGAAAACCAAATTGATCACTTGGCGATAAGTAAAAGATGGAGACATTCACTCTTAGATGTGAGGAATAAACGTGGAGCAGATGTAGGCAGCGACTATCACCTTATGATTGCTGATGTTAGATTGAAGGTGGCAGCACCAGTAAAACAGGCAGCAGTACGAATGAAACGTTTCAACTACGGGAAATTTCGGGAACTTGAAGTGCAAAATGAATTTACGGTACATTTGAAGAACTGGTTTGAAGCCCTTGGTGAACAACCAGATGAAGATGTAAATACCAAATGGAACACATTCAAGGAACTCTTTCATGACACATGTGAAGAGATAGTGGGCTACAGAGAGCCAGGGAGGAAAGAATGGATATCGGATGACACTTGGGAATCAATCCAAAAGCGAAGAGAGTGCAAGGCACTTGTCAACTCCAGTAGAACAAGAAACCAGAAAGCAGTAGCAATGGAAAAATACAGGGAGGCCAACAAGGAGGTTAAGAAGAAAGTGAGGAGAGATAAACAAGTGTTTACAGACCAACTGGCAACACAAGCAAAAGAAGCAGCAAGAGTCGGCAACAGCAAAGAAGTATATGCCATTATGGGAAAGCTTTCGAGGAGGAACTTCTCAGGGCAGAAACCAATCAGAGATGCAAACGGAGTAGCCTTGACAACTGAGACACAACAATTGGAAAGATGGAGACATCACTTCATGGACGTACTCGATAATCTTGGTCAGGAATCGAGAACTGAAGAAGTTGAAACCATTTTGGAGGATCCAGACATCTCGGTAGAACCACCAACACGACAAGAGATTGCACAAGCAGTGAAACAAATGAAGAGTGGCAAAGCACCAGGTGTAGATAACATTATCCCAGTAGCCCTAAAGGTAGATCCAGATATAACAGCGGAAATCATGGAGCCACTTCTAACACTAATATGGAACGAAGAACACCTCCCTGAGGAATGGAAGAAGGGTGTCCTCATCAAGATACCGAAGAAGGGCGACCTCTCAGATTGCAATAACTGGAGGGGAAGAACGTTGCTCTCATATGGGGGAAAAGTGATGTCAAGAGTCATACTGAACAGAATGAGCATAGTCGTTGACAGGAGACTATGTCAAGAACAGACAGGTTTCAGGGACGGTCGGTCTAATCAGATTAACACACTAAGGCTAATCATTGAACTATTTGCTGAGTATCAGACATCTCTGTATATACTTTTCATTGATTTTGAAAAGGCCTTTGACTCTATCAACCGGAGGAAAATGTGGAAGGCTATGGAAAAATTCGGAATTCCATAAAAGATAGTCCGTCTTACACAGGCAATGTATGATGGATATACTTGTCAAGTAGAACATAAAGGAAAGCTGTCTGAACCTTTTGCTGTAAAATCTGGAGTAAGACAAGGATGTCTACTGTCGCCAATCTTGTTTATCATGACACTGGATTGTATGCTGAGAGAGGCAACGAATAGAAAGCGTGGCATTCAGTGGGGATTAAATAACCGATTGGAAGAACTGGATTATGCGGATGATCTCTGTCTTCTTGCAGAATGTTTTCGGGACATGGAAATCAAACTGAATGACTTAAAAATAGAAGCTAAAGAAGTAGGCTTAAAGATTAATAACAAAAAGACTAAAGAAATGCGCATAAACCATCGTAACAATTACAAATTGACTCTAGATGGAATGGATATAGAAAGGGTAGAGGAATTTTGCTACTTAGGAAGCATGGTAAGCCAGGATGGAGGTGCTTTTAGAGATGTGGTGAGTCGTATAAATAAAGCCAAAGGAGCTTTTACACAGTTACGACCAGTGTGGAGATCCCGGCACATTCGTATAAAAACGAAGCTAAGGATATTCAACTCAAATGTTAAATCTGTGTTACTGTATAGAAGTGAGACCTGGAAAGTGACAAAGACATTACCACAAGGTTACGGACTTTTATAAATCGGTGTTTGAGGTACATTATGAGAATATGGTGGCCAAAAACTATCTCAAACAAAGACCTTTGGGAGGCCACAAGTCAAAGTCCCATACAGGAACAGATAATGAGAAGAAAATGGAGATGGATTGGGCACACCCTGAGAAGACCACAAGAGAGTATCACAAGGCAGGCATTGAGTTGGAATCCACAAGGAGTCGCAGGCAAGGCAGACCGAGGATTACCTGGAAGAGAGCCATAGATAAGGAGATTGCTGGAGTTAACAAGACATGGAGGGAGGTGAAAGCATTGGCGGCAGATAGAACAAGCTGGAGAAATTTCGTCGAGGCCCTATGTTCCACATGGAATTAAAGGAAATAAGTCAAAGTAAGTCAAGTTGTTTAGAAATGAAATTGTTTTTAGAATCCTGATTCATATTCCTTCGAATTTACGTATCTCACATCAACTTGTGGGACCGAGCGAGCTAGCCGTGCGGTTAGAGGCGCGCAGCTCTGAGCATGCATTCCGGAAATAGTAGGTTCGAACACCATCGGCAGCTCTAAAGATGGTTCTCCATGGTTTCCAATTTTCACACCAGGCAGATGCTGGAGCTGTACCTTAATTAAGGCCACGGCCGATTCTTTCCCACTTCTAACCCGTGAGGCGTAATGTAACTGTATTAAAAAATACCTATCTGTGTCGGTGCGACGTAAAGCCAATTGTAAAAGAAATCAACTTTGGAACTTTGGACATAATTTAAAAAAATTAAAACATCCTTGTACTAAATTTCTTATCTTAACAGATGGTACTGTTTAAAATGAGAGTTCCTTAGATGTTAGCACAGCTCTGAAAATGTTTTTGGTTTTAATTTGGACTTCTACATTATAGGAAGTAATTAACTATTTCACTAGTTTAAGGACAGATTTTGAATCATCCTCTACGTATTTATAGGCCATAGCCTTTTTACCTAGTTATTGGGTATGAGATTACATAATTTCAGGTACAGTGGAACCTCGATATCTCGAATGACCGCGGGAGCTAAATTTTATTTCGAGTTATCGAAATTTCGAGATATAGAGAACACAGGTTTTGAGCATGTACAGCACATAATTGAATCATATATATCTACGGACTTACACGGAATACATTATTCTAACAGTATTTAGAAATATACAATCTATTTTATGGCAACACTTGAATTGTTAAATATTATTATAGAATATTTTTAGAAGGCGGGATACAGTACACATAGAGTAGTGAAACAAGAAACATATCTCGGTTAACACCTTTGGAAAAAAAAATCGTTGTCTCTTTTGTTGGTTACTGTTAACTTTTCCTCCCTTCACGTTGAAACTTATCGTCATTACCACGCAGCCGAGATTCGTAAATGGACCTTGTCGTCCGCGACTTCGGGGGTTGCTTTTGTACGTAACCGGTAATTAATTCACACCCGAGAAACAGCGAAGTTTCACCGATTTTCCGATCATTAGAAGTTTCAGTTTTTCGGTTCCTGTTATATTAGCTCCCAGCATCACTGTAAACCTTTCTTTACTTGTTAACTGTTCCTCACAAACCACAAATGCCGTACTGCACAGTTAATGTTGCACAAAATTGGAGTATTTTTTTGCTTCAAGAGAGGAAATGTTTGCTTCGAGAAATCGAGAAATTCGTGTAACTGAATTTCAAATAATAGAGAAAGAAATACACATGAAGGATACAGCAAACGGCTGGGAAATTTAAGTTACTTTGCCTTACTGAAAATTCGAGTAATGGAGGTTCGAGATATCGAGGTTCGACTGTATTTCATTTCTAATTTGTTTGTTAAAAAGAATGTCACTGTAATTGTATTAAAGTACGTAGTTTGCAATGAGAGGAAAATAATAAACTATTGAAATACATTCCTCATAATCCCTTTAGATCAAGTTATAATTCTTCCCCCGTCCTCCCTAGTAACATATATATGATTGTGTGCTTTCTTTTGCAATTTACTTTACGTCGCACCGACAGGTCTTATGGCGACGATGGGATAGAAAATGCCTAGGAGTAGGAAGGAAGCGACCGTGGCTGTGCCCGGTGTGAAAATGTAAAACCACAGAAAACCATCTTCAGCGCTGCCAACAGTGTGATTCGAACCCACTATATGTCGGATGCGAGCTCGCAGTAGCGCGCCCCTAAACGCACGGCCAACTCGCCCGGTAGTAATAATTTTTTTTTTGGGGGGGGGGGGGGTTGATCATCCGGCTTCTTAGCTGACTGGACAGTGTCTTAACCCAACGGTTCTCGGGGTCTCGGACTCGATACCTGGCCGGGTCGTGGAATTTTAATTGTAAACAGTTAATTTCATTGGCTGAGGGATTGGGTGTTTGTGCTTACCCCGACAGTCCTGCAGCTTGCACACAACACATTCCTCCTCCGTATTAACAGGTAGTTTGCTGTACTCCGCAGGATTGCGCCAAGGTAATAATTACCTGCACGAAATAATAATAAATATAATAATAATAATAATAATAATAATAATAATAATAATAATGTATTGTATTATTATAAAATTATACTATAAATATTATTATCAATTAGACTTGGTTGCAAAAAGAACTACCTTAAAAATCAATTGCACTTGCTTTTGCAAATGATATAGCCTTGTTTGCTGAAACAATGGAGGAGGCAAGTGAACAAATCCTTGAACTAGAAAGACAAGCAGCTAAAATAGGTCTTCACATCTCCTTCGAAAAAATCAAAATTATGAGAAACAGCAAACACCCACATAAATAGCTCAAAGTCCAAGAACAAAATATTGAAAAAGTAAAAGTATTCAAACCGGGCGAGTTGGCCGTGCGCGTAGTGGCGCGCGGCTGTGAGCTTGCATCCGGTAGGTTCGAATCCCACTATCGGCAGCCCTGAAAATGGTTTTCCGTGGTTTCCCATTTTCACTCCAGGCAAATGCTGGGGCTGTACCTTAATTAAGGCCACGGCCGCCTCCATCCAACTCCTAGGCCTTCCCTATCCCATCGTCGCCATAAGACCTATCTGTGTCGGTGCGACGTAAAGCCCCTAGCAAAGAAAAAAAAAAAAAAAGAATTCAAATATCTCGGAGAATGGATTAGTTGGAATGCTATGCAATGCAAAGCAATGGAATGCAGGAAAAATAACCTTGAACTGGCATTCCAAGTAACAAAAGATACATTCAACAAGAAATCCCTTTCATGGGGTCCAAAATAAAACATTACCTATAAAACGGTGATTAATCCAGAAGCACTACACGCAGCAGAAACATTAAACATGAATTTCAAAGGCCAGATGGATAAACTCGAGCTAAATGAAAGGAAAAATTTGAGAAAGATCATAGGAGTTGGAAGGAAGCGGCCGTGGCCTTAATTAAGGTACAGCCCCAGCATTTGCCTGGTGTGAAAATGGTAAACCACGGAAGACCATCTTCAGGGCTGCCGATAGTGGGATTCGAACCTACCATCTCCCGGATGCAAGCTCACAGCCGCGCGTCTCTACGCGGACGGCCAACTCGCCCGGTATTATTATTATTATTATTATTATTATTATTATTATTATTATTATTATTATTATTATTATTATTATTATTATTATGATATCTCACTGTAGTAGATAGTCATATTATATATATATATATATATGTATGTATGCATGCTTTTTGTAGGTTGGAGACCGTGGAGTTGCTGGTGCGGACTCACCCGGAGCTGATCCAGCCCTACTCCTCGCGCGTGGCCGGCGGTTCTGGTACTCTCTTCCCGCACACCCCACTTCACCTGGCGAGCAGAAATGGCCACAAGTGAGTATTTCGGTTTCCTCTTTGATCTTCCGTCTTACTGACTGCATTTACGAAATTTCCTATAAACAAGTTAATTTCAGCATTAAGAGATAAACTGGTGAAGTAACATTTGAAAACATTAAAATGTTTTGTTTTTCATAGTAGTCGAACTTGTTTTGTTCCCATATTTATTATACACATTATTAAAATTCAGCGTGATGAAGTTCTTTTTAGTAGTGAAAAAATCTTACTTCAGCTTATCCCAGGTATTTCTGGGGTCGCTGGAGTCTTCCAGGCTCATTTTGGTTTTGGCCGGGGGTTTAAGACCGGATGTCCTTCCTGACACCACGCGATTCTTGAGATGAAAATCTCGACCCAGAATGGACCGGGATTCGAACCTCAGCCTTCCGGGTGGGAAGCCAGCAGCTAAGCCACTGAGCTGACTACTCCACCTCTCCCTCTTTTATAGGTGAAAAGTCTCCGTAGCGTAACGGTTAGTGTTATTAGCTGCCGTCCTCGGGGGCCCGGGTTCGATTACCGGTACTGCCAGAAATTTAAGAATGGCAGGAGGGCTGGTATGTGGTTCAAATGGTACACGCAGTTCACCTCCATTGGGGGTGTGCCTGAAACGAGCTGCACCACCTCGAGATGAGGACACGAGTTTACTACTACTAGTGGTGAAAAGAAGAATCGTAATCTGAAATACGATTTGTTTGGTACCGAACAAGTTCGCCGTGCGGTTAGGGGCGCGCAGCTGTGAGCTTGCATTCGGGAGATAGTGGATTCGATCCCCACTGTCGGCAGCCCTGAAGATGGTTTGTCGTGGTTTCCCATTTTCACACCAGGAAATTGATGGGACTTTACCTTAATTAAGGCCACAGCCGCTTACTTCCCAACCCTAGACCTCTTCTATCCCATCATCGCTATAAGACCTATCTGTGTCGGTGTGACGTAAAGCAAATTGTAAAAGATTTTTTTTTTGAGTCTCGTTTCTAATATTCCAAGCGGGTTTTGGTTTCTTTATCCTACTCTCTGGTGGATATAACAATTATTAAAAAATAAATCATAGTATCCGATTAATGTCTGGCCGTTAGCGACCTAGTTAGTAGGCCTACCCGAGTCGCGAAGTGTGATAGCCGCGTGATTTTGTCGCTGGTTTCTCACCAAGGTGATCGTGGTTCGAATCCCAGCCAATGCATGTGCAATTTCTGAAATGGAATATTACGTCCCTGGAGTTCCCATGACTCTAATCACGATATCAACAGTCACGTAAAACTGCAAGTTTCTTTTATTGCCCCAGCCTAAGCAGATTACACTCTGAGCGACTTATTCTTGGTAAAGTGACCAGTTCAGTTCCGCTCTTCTTCCAGCCAACAGTACATGGTCCATTTATCAAAGTACTGTCACAGTCACATTCGTTTAGCAACACCCTTGTGTGCATCCTCGTGGTTACACCAAGGGTTTCCCATGACAATGGAGTGGTTAATTGCTTGGTTCAATTGATTCTTGTTGATGCTGTTTGTGACAATTAGTAGTATAACGTCGTAGCTACCTATCCAGTACTTCCGGATGAGATTGGGAGCAACAGATGGAGAGGATATTATGTGGAATTATTGAAATGTGGTTGTGGCGAAGTGAGATGCACTTAAGTGCTGAACAGGTTTTGAGGGAGACTAGTTCTGGCTCACGGAGGTGGATGCTTATAAGTTGGGGTATGCATTGGTTAGGGGAACGGGAGGAGGACTTGGTTTTGGCGTCTTAGGTAGTGAATTTAGTGAGTAGGGTTAACAGGATTGACTGGAGGAGACTTTGGTCCTAATGTGGTGGAGACTGGGTTACGTTTGAGAGATGAACGATGTTGTGTGGAGACTTAGAATAAGGGGAAGGGATAATAGGCTTGATATGCGCGTGGTTATTGGTGTTGGTACTTGTGTTGTGCTATAATTGCTTTCTTGATGTAAGGACAGCCAAGGAACGAACCGGCATAGTTGCCATGGCAATTAGCGCACTTCGCCTACTGCCTAGACACTGTGCAGTTTGTGTGGCGATTGTTACCTCCTCATCTGTTATCCAAGTGCTGACCACGCCATTGTTGCTTAATTTCCAAATATCTCAGGTGACTAGAGTTTCTGTATATCTAGGCAAATTGCTCTGATAGATATAGGTTGGTTTAACTGTTGTTCAAGGAACATCACCTTCATGTTCTCTTTTGGAGATCAAAGGTGGTGTGGCGTCTTTTGTCTCAATATCCTTAGACTGAGGTACAAAGAAGGACGTTCGTCGAGTCTTAGAGCAGCAAAAAAAGAGCTTTGTTTTCTACGTGGACTAAGTCATGTTAAGGACCGCCAAAGGAATGGAACATTCTTCTAATTAATCAGATTGTTTTGCTTGACAGAATGAGGTGAGCGGACATGAAATGCAGCATACACCTCGCTGTATTAATATTAATATTAATAATAATAATAATAATAATAATAATAATAATAATAATAATAATAATAATAATAATAATACCGTGTGTAGTGGCCGCGCGTGTTAACACGCTATGGCTATGGTGCCAAGTTCTGCATTCGGGAGACGAGTAGTTTTGAACCCCTCCGTCGACTATCCCGAGAATGGTTTTCTGTGGATTTCCATGCTCCTTTTTATAGACCACAGCCTATTCCTTCCACCTCCATACACACTTTCATTCACTATCATTCATTTAATTTTATTTAGCTCCTCAAATGAGGTTGCTGATAGGAAGTGCATCCAGTCATAAAAAAGACCGTAGCATATCATTTTATTTCACCTCTTCCTCGACCTCGTACCAGGAAACGGGACTAAACAGGAGACCTACAATGACGGGAAACAATTAGTACACCTCCTTAGAGTTTTTCAATTCACTCAAAATTTATTGTTGGAACAGTGCATATGGAGTACATCAATTTACTATATTTACAGATCAATAGCTCAAGCGGTACTGAGGTACCAGGTGTCGATCCATGCTGAAATACCCATATTAGTACGTGGTGTATCCTCTTTGAGCGGCAGTGCAGGCGCTGATTCTGGCATCCATTCGATCATACAGATGGAGAATACTGTCTTGGGATACATTATTCGACGTCTGTTCGACTTGTTCACGTAGTTCTGCAAGAGTTGTGTGTTGACGAGTCGCACGTATCAGTTGCTGTCCCATCATATTCCACACGTTCTCGATGGGAGACATGATGGCCAGGGAATTTGCTGCACGTCTTCCAGAGCACGTTGAGTTTCACGCGCAGTGTTTGGGCGAGCATTATCGTGTTGGAGTAACCCATCACCTTCCTGTTGCAAGAATGGCAAGATAATGGGTCTTACAACATTCTGCACGTACTGAGGGCTGATCAGCGTTCCCTCCACAAATACCAAAGATGAACGAGAGTTGTAGCTTACCGCACCCCTGACCATAAGGCCAAGTGATCCTCTGACGGCACCATTCTAGCCGTGCATATCTATGCTGTGGCGTGTGTGGAAGACGGGGTAGAGGTGTGCGTGCCTGTAGTCCCACTGCTAGTAATCGGTTGGCAACAGTTTGTGTTGACACTTCTGGGCCCACAAACCCTCTTATCTGTGCTGTGGTAGCTGTACGATCTGCCCATGCTGCCCTTGCAGTACGGCGATCTTGGCGGACGTCTGTGCTGCGTGGACTTCCAGAACGTCGTGTACGGGTGAGAGTGTTCACGTGACCATTGCAACCAGCATCGTTGCACAACTGACGCAGCACGTCCAACTAGCGTGGAAATTCTTCAAAAGGACCATCACGCCGCTCTGAAGGCCACAATTTGACCCCTGTCAAACTCGCTCAGTTGGCTGTAGGAAGCACGAATCCGTCTCCGTGGCATGGCGCCTGTTTGCTTCACACGTTTACGTCACACTGAGCCTGATGACTGTAAACATTTCCTATTAAAGGGTACACGCAGATGGCGCTCTGGCAGCTATGTCACTACGCTATCTGTTGGCGGACGACGTTGAAACCATTATCAGTACATCTACTATCCCCCAGGTAGCATCTGCCATCATCGGATCAAAATCGGTGTCGTCTTTCCAGGTGTACAAATTTTTTCCGGCAGCGTATAATAATAATAATAATAATAATAATAATAATAATAATAATAATAATAATAATAATATACGTCGGGAATGGCATCCGATCATAAAAAGTCGCTACGAAGATTCATCTCACTTCAAACCCGACCCGTAGGGAATCTGGACACGGGTTGGGCAGACATACATATGATCACATAGAAGTGATCACTAGGATACGGAAGCGCGTTGATTGGTAGTGTCCATGTAGTTATAAACCTGAAGTTAGCAGATGAGGAATTCGATTCGCACCGTCGGCTGTTCTTGCTTTCCCTATTTTCATAACGGGAAACTGGCAGGATTGTAACTCAACGAAGGCCACGCTCGCTACCTTCTCAAGCCTACGTATTTTATATACCATTAACATCAAAAACATGAATGTGTTATTGGAACATAAAACCAGTAGTACAAGATGAGAAACAACAATAATGCATTTTGTGTATACTGCCTGGAAGCCAGGTCGAGCATGGTACAGTAGGGTGGATTTAAGTGAAAGTCGTTACTGATACCCTTGGGGTTTCTTTGTGGGCGAATCTGACGATCAGTGTATTTTTCAGTCTGTGAGAGGAACTTTGTTAAGGTGGAAGGCGAGGACAATGAAAGAAAACGTGGAGCAAGCCAAAGGATATGTACGTACCTGCATAATCTGACAGAAGTACACTTAGTTTTCCAAGGGTACAGGAAATGGCACGCTTATTGATGTATAGGCCGAGGAGAGAGATGAAACTTAATCGAGAGGGAAGTTACTCTCAAGCCCCATATTATGTTGCTGTATAATTGCTCTCGATTTTCTTTTTTCTTTTTTGTTTCATGTGCCAACGAACAACGTATCTGATGGGGACAAAAATCCATTCTTATCGCCAGTTAGAACGCCTGGAAGATACGCATAGCCATTTCACGGTATGGACGGATAAGTTGCCGGCTTACTCCTAGCCATCCCCGTGCAACGATACCTGTGTTATCACTGCTGTAAAGCGGGTGGTAGCCTCCGCAGGCTGAATATTCCTGCTGTGTACATTACAATGCGAACGGACTATGTCCCCACCAGATTATTCAATTATCCTAATGAATAAGTTATGACCTAAAATGTACAATTTTGCTAATAATAATAATAATAATAATAATAATAATAATAATAAACACCCTTTATTGAAACACAGATGGGAAAGGATCGTCCGAATGGGCATTAATGTTTACTGTATTCATTAAAATATTTTATTCTTTCGTGGCACGTCGTTAGATGATGCTTGATACACCTTTTATAACATAGTACACATCCACATTTGTCACTCGGGCTGTAGAATGTTCTGAGTGAACATATCTTATGGCGGAAACTATGAACAGCGAGTCTCGTTATTATGTACCTTTGATCTTGATTCTCGTTGGTCCACGTTCTGTTCATCATGGCGTCAGTAATATAAAACTCTTGATCGATCTCTCTTCTCTTTGCTTCTCTACATTCTAATAGGCGTGTAGATGGTCCTGTAGCTTACATAACCTACAAAGATATAATTCGTTGCGTTTCACCTATGCATCTGTATTGTATTTGTTTTAAAATCACTGTGGAATTATCTGAATCACTGTTCATTGCCGCATAATTAACTCGTTGTAGGTGGCGTTCTATAAGAGGTACGATATGGCTCAGTGTATAGAGAGGATCACTGGGTGGCTGAAGAAATTCGAGAGCAGCGCTCCGTGGTGATTGAGACATCTTCACTGGATCGTATTCTCTGTGGAGAGAAAAAACTGGGTTGAAATCCTAAGGAAATCGCCGCTGTTAAGTTCGCAGCTCTTACCTCAGATTTTAACATATTTTTCTTCTAAAAATCTGCCGGAGGCCTGATGAAACCTTTAAAATGTGGTTTGATGAAACATATTTTTCTTTAACCTATAAATGAAATTGCGTATGCTTTTTAGTGTCGGGAGTGTCCGAGGACATGTTTGCTCGCCAGATGCAGGTCTTTTGATTTAACGCCCGTAGGCGATTGCGTGTCGTGAAGAGGATAAAATGATATGAAAACGATACATACAACCAGTCCCCGTGCCAGGGGAATTAACAAATTATGGTTAAAATTCCCGACCCTACCGGGAATCGAACCCGGGACCCCCGTGACCAAAGGCCAGCTCGCTAACCAACTTAACTTAGAAAACAAAGGTTTAATTGTTACTGGGTTGTTCACTGCTGGTACGGTAGCTACTTATCCGATTTCTAAGGATTTTGAAAGTTCTGTAATTACAATATAGTAGACAGTGATATCAGAGTATGAAACCTATAATATGAATGTGACGTCAAGGACGGAACGAGATTATATCATGTACGTTAAACTGTTTGGGTTCTCCCTTCCTCTTGTCTATCAGGGAATTACATGGCTTGTTTTGTGTTTGCCGGAGGCTGTGCTGCAAATTTGCGTTCACAAACAGTCTACTATGAACATCTGAGTAAACAGCCGCATGTCGATTCATATTGTGTGTGCAAGTGGTCTTGCAACACCACACTCAACTGAGCTGATGATCTTCACGCCTGTACTTTACGTCGTTAAAATCTTTTCGGGTCTTCTTTTTTAGGAAATCATTCAATGAATAAGTACGTGCGATAATGGGTCGGATTTTGAGCATGAAGTTTTCATCGTGGTGTGTTTTTAAAAAATCCCAATTTTGGTTGAACATTTCCTGGCTGAAAATGTCCAAGTCCCCAAACAGTTGCATGGGATGAGGTGTACAGTGATCGACGCTCATTCATCCGTACAAGAGTCCGATATGTTTGAACGCATCCATACATTTACATTACAATTCTTGTCAGCCGTAACTGTGCACTGAAAAGTTTGCCACGTTAACTGACTGTTTAATTTAAAAAAAAATAATGGTGTTGTTTTCTGCGACCCACTAACTACTTTTTGACGGTTTTAGAAGATGCCGTGGTGCCGGAATTTAGTCCCGCTGGAGTTATATTACGGGCCAGTAAATCTACTGACAAGAACCGGACGTGTTTGTGCACCTTCAAATACCACGGACCGAGCTTGGATCGAACATGCCAGGTTGGGGTCAGAAGGCCAGCGCCTCAACCGTCTGAGCCACTCAGCCCGGCATTTGAAAAGAAATTTAACCGAATGTGACACACACACACACACAGGTTTCAATTTTCACTTTACTGGCAGTTCGACTTAGGTGCGAACACATGAACAATGCCAATCGCCGCAAGGACTGTAGACTTGATTCCTCTCCGGACAAGACCGGTAACTCGCACAGTCAACTTACGTGACCGCTCCTCACTCGGCTCACGAATCGTAACTGTCTTCTCAACACACTACACAACCCAGCAAGACAACACAACTCAACACTAACTACTGTAAGTTCTGTTTGAGACGAGCCGGCTTTTATATATACACCTGGTGACGGGAGCTCTAGTATCATCGGGATGCGGCCAGAATACGAGTTTTCTAGTTTTACTTTCCAGAATATTCGCGGAGACACCAGCTGTAGACTATAGAAGCAAAGGTCGCCACGTACCGGAAGGTCGGTATGTAGCTCACCAGCCTGACTCACTCATTCCTTCCAGGAGATACCGGAGGGAGCTTCAAGATGGTTGACACTGGAATTACCATTTAACGGTATATATTTTTTGAATTGGCGAGAATGAATGGGTTTTGTTGTCTTCGTGATTAAATAATAATTGAAAGGTGGTTAGGATGGGTGTACACCTTTCGATGGCTTAAATGAAGTAAAATTCACATTTTTGTGGCGCAGCAAATACAAATCACATTTAAAGTATACAATTTCTGCCACGAATTTAGGTACAGATTCCACTGAACATATTACCTTAATAGCACTGGTAGGTGCAGTAATGCTGTACTGTTTCCAAAATGTATTCTACCCTATTAAAGTGGGTTCTCAATATTTTCCCCCTCAACAATTTGTAGGGTGAATGCCATACTAATTTTAGAGAAATATCCATTTAATATACACTTCTGTATATACACATACGATACATTTTTGAATTCAGGATAGAGTAAGCTTACCCCCTGCGGATGGGGGACGCACATGTAGAATACACCCGCGGTATCCCCTGCCTGTCGTAAGAGGCGACTACAAGGGGCGACCAAGGGATGATTGAATTAGAACCATGAAACTACTCTTAATTCGTACCATCCTGTGGGGAACACCATGGGTTGCATGTACTTGCGAGTAGTATCACTAAATTGGTACGAAATAGGTTTGTGATTAGTTGCAGTAAAAAGCCTGGCCTGGTGGATTCCAGTACCCGTGCGTTGTACCCATGTGAGCAACACCGCGGGTCTGGGCGTAGCCTGTGAGTTGTACCGCTATATGAGCGGCACCGTGGGTCAGCGTTGCCCCTGATTGGTACCCACTATTTGAGGAACACCACGGGAATACCGGCGCCCGTGACTAGTACACCTAGGTGAGGAACCTTACCGGTTTGCGTTGGCTATGAGTGGCGCCATTGTGTGAGAAACACCATAGGTCTTCGCTACTTTTGATCAGTACCCCAAAATCACAAATACCATGGTTCTACTTTACTCGCGATATGTAACATTCTGTGGGGCCTTAGACGTGAATTTAGCACCCATTCAGACATCAAGCATCATTGTGCTTTATAAATGGTCCCTTGGTCAGTAATACTCTAATTAACTACCTTCTTTTTGAGTCTGATCCACTGTTTTTTTTTTTTTTTTTTTTTGTAGGGTTCATGTCCATCCCTTCATTCTTCATGACAATTTTTTTTTAAATTTTATTTTGGTCAGTGGATAAATTTGATTTTTTGTTATTTCATTTCGTACCATTAGGGGCCGATGACCTCGATGTTAGGCCCCTTTAAACAACAAGCATCATCATCATCATCATCAAGAGTAAGCTTAGTCTGTTCTAAGAAGTGAAAAAACGAAAATGTGAATTTTTGATGACTTTTCACGTCCATTATTTATTTATTTATTTATTTATTTATTTATTTATTTATTTATTTACTTATTTATTTATTTCATTGTCGGTTTATAACAGGGTAGTAAACCTAAAATTCTTTGAAGTACTTATTAAATTACATTGGTACAAGTCTAGGTCTTAGTAACTAAAAATAAACTTCTTCGTAATTAAACTATTCAGTACGTACAGTAACCTGTTGACAGCTTCCAAATGATGTTAATTTTTAGTGTTGTGGCGGTGTAGCTGCAGAACGTTTTATTAATTTGGATATTGACACGTTGAAGTCTAAGTTATTGTCTTTGCTCACTGCTTCATTATAGTTGTTACATAATCTATAGAGTGGCGAATGGCTGTGGGCGGTTGTCAGAGCTGTTTCAGCCCTAAACGTTGTCGTTTAGTAATTTATGCAACTACTTGGCATCAACAATTTCTCCTTTATTTTCAAGGTTAGTCATTCCGACATTGGTTAGTACACTTTTGTATGGCACCAGAAATGGGTACAAGTCATGTATTTGGTCATGTAGGAATCTACAAAACCTTTTTGCTTTTTTATTAACTTAATATATTTATCGAACCTTGGACTCCATACAACGCTAGTATATTCCAGCTTTGTTCGTACAAAGACATTATAGAGTGCTATAGTAGTATAATTGGACAGTTCTGCGGCACCTCCGCCGCCGCACGCCTCCGCCCGCCTCCTCCTCCGCCGCCGCCTCCGCCTCCGCCGCCGCCGCCCGCGGGAAATTTGAATTTTGGCGGGAAATTTGAATTTTGGCGCGAGATTTGAATTTGTAAACAAAGCCACGTGCTTTTTGACAGCTGTCATCGACAACAACGCATCGCTAACCTCACTGCTGCCATCTTGACGGGCCTAAACCTCACTAGTGCCAACTTAACCTAACTAGCGCGAGGTAAACAAAGCCACGTGTTTTTTGACAGCCACGTGCTTTTTGACAGACAACAACGCATCGCTAACCTCAGTACTGCCATCTTGACGGGCCTAAACCTCAGTAGTGCCAACTTAACCTAACTAGCGCGAGGTAAACAAAGCCACGTGCTTTTTGACAGCCACGTGCTTTTTGACAGATTTGTAAACAAACCACGTGCTTTTTGACAGACAACAACGCATCGCTAACCTCAGTACTGCCATCTTGACGGGCCTAAACCTTAGTGGTACCAACTTAACCTAACTAGCGCGTGGTAAACAAAGCCACGTGTTTTTTGACAGCCACGTGCTTTTTTGACAGCTGTCATCCGCCATCTTTGAGCACTGTGCTGCCCTCTATATCGCAGTAGCTGCAAAATTCGTCACCTGTCATCGGCAGTGCTGTCATCTTGACGGGTCTAAACCTTAGTGCTACCAACTTAACCTAACTAGCGCGAGGTAAACAAAGCCACGTGTTTTTTGACAGCTGCCATCCGCCATCTTTAATCTATTGAGCACAGTGCTGCCCTCTTTAGCTACTTACCTTTGAAATGTGGTGGCGGATAATTTGAAAAATGCTTTTTTGACAGCAGCCATCTTGCATCGCAAACCTCAGTGCTGCCCTCTTTAGCTAGATACCTGTGGTGGCAGACAATTCCACGTGACAGCAGCCATCTTTAATCAAGAGAGCACCGTGCTGCCCTCTATGTGGTGGCGGTAAATTGAAAAATTCCACGTGCTCTTGTTTGGAAACAAACTCACGTGCTTTTTTGACAGCTGTCATCTGCCATCTTTAATCAACAGAGCACAGTGCTGCACTCTATGTGGTGGCGGCAATTTGAAAAATTCTATGTGCTCTTGTTGGGAAACAAAGCCACGTGCTTTTTTGACAGCTGTCATCCGCCATCTTTAACCAACAGAGCACTATGCTGCGGGCAATTTCGTCAGCTGTCATCCGCCATCTTTAATCCAGAGAGAACAGTGCTGCACTCTATGTGGTGGCGGTAAATTCTACGTGCTTTACAAACCTATGCGCTTTTCTGTCATCCACCATCTTTAATCCAGAGAGAACAGTGCCGCACTCTATGTGGTGGTGGCAAATTCTACGTGGAAACAAATTCTACTCGCTCTTCAGCTGTCATCCACCATCTTTAATCAAAAGAGCACCGTGCTGCCCTCTTTGTGGTTGCGGATAATTTGAAAAAAATTCAGCAGCCATCTTTAATCCAGAGAGAACAGTGCTGCCCTCTTTAGCTACTTACCTTTGAGGCGGTTAATTTGAAAAATTCTTTTCGACAAGCAGCCATCTTTAATCCAGAGAGAACAGTGCTGCCCTCTTTAGCTACTTGCCTTTGAGGCGGTTAATTTGAAAAAAATTCAGCAGCCATCTTTAATCCAGAGAGAACAGTGCTGCCCTCTTTAGCTACTTACCTTCGAGGCGGTTAATTTGAAAAATTCTAGCTGCCATCTTTAATGAAAAGAGCATCGTGGTGCTATCTTGCGAGTAATATTTTACGTCACAGCTGTCATCCACCATCTTGCATTGCTAACCTTAGTGCTGCCCTCTTTAGCTACTTACCTTTGACAAGCTGTCACCCGCCATCTTGCATCGCAAACCTCAGTGCTGCACTCTATGTGGTGGCGGATAATTTAAAAAAATATTTTTGACAAGCAGCCATCTTTAATCAACAGAGCACCGTGCTGCCATCTTTAGCTACTGCCATCTTACATCGCTTACCTCGCTGCTGCACTCTATGTGGTGGCGGCTAATTCGAACAAGTTTAATCACGCATCGGGCAAGCTAGAGTAAGCACGTGCTGTTGTGATGACGTCATTGTACATGTTTAAACCAGTTCGTTGACTAAAAGCTTTAGTCTTCCAGAAACAGTGATAGAGTGTAGAGTGCAAACATGACGAAAACATTAATAGTTGATGTGCAAGGCTTTAAAGTAAACGGAAACAAATTTGTGTTTAAAGAGGTGGCTGTGTTAGATTGCAGTGTGTTGTGGGCTCCAAAACTTGTTAGTTTAGTATTTAGTCCACCGTTCCCTTACTGTTTGCAAACAGATGAAGATAAAAAGCAGACTCAGTGGATTGAAAACAATTTAGGTTTGAAGTGGGAAGAAAAAGGAATACCTTATCGTTTTCTACCTTTAATGATGAATACACATTTGTCAAGAGCAGATCTTGTTCTTTTAAAGGGTTGTGAAAAGAAAGAATGGTTGCGTGATTTTCTACCATCATCATGTGAAGTTATCGACATGCATGAATTGGGGTGCCCATCATTTAAAACTCTTCCGAAAGAGCATAGCAGAGAAACAAGTAAACAGTCTTTACAACATGTAGGTATGCTCTTTGATTGGTTGTGTCGCAGTGCATGCCGGGAAGTGAACAACATATGTAAAGTGCAGTGTCGAAATAACCTTAGTGTAAAAGAAACATTTGTAGAGTAAAGACATCATGTCATTTCTAACAGATACTAAGTGTAACGCAGTTGAAAAGGCGATCGTAAAGTTTTATGCATGCAAAAAGAAACTAAACACTTTTACTGAAGAAGAGTTAAATGCATTACCAAAGGCATTTTTGGTTAATGTAGCTGCGAATGCTGTAAAGAAGATTTGGGAAAAGGTGCCCCGTGAGTGGACTCAAGATCCTGTTTTGTCAGAGCTTCAAACGTGTAGTTTACATCATGAACACGTGAGTTTAGCTAGAAGACCTTCTGTGAGACAGTGCCGTACATGTCAACTAATTAAACTGTATCACGGACCTAAAACTAACGAGTTGTCTTCGCTTATAAACACTTATCATGGCTGTGGAGAGAGTAAACAAGGAAAAGGTGAAGAAACGTGCTGGGAGAAAGATGAGGAAGCATGTTGGGCGTGGACTCATCAATAGAGTGATTGATCTTCTTTTCTTCGTGCTTCATCTCCCCTGCGGCCCTAGAACACATTCGCCTGATACGTAGTTACATGCTGCCTGCATAGAGTGTAGCTGTTAAAATCTGCTTCGTAAAGTTATGCTGTGTGTGTGTGTGTGTGTGTGTTATTACCTAGTGCTTTAGCTGCTCAGAAGAATATAGCAGCACTTGTCGTTGTTGGTGCAATAAAACGAAAACTGAGTGTCAAAGACCGTAACATAAACAAAGGATAAAAATGTATGTATATATATATTCTAAAATAAATATGAATTGTCAAAACATATTACAGGTGTTGTTTAATCCTACAGCATGTCCTAGTGACTTAGAAGAAAGGAAACGTAGAGGATTAAAAGAAAACACACATAAGATTTAAAGTACATCCTCTTTATTAATCCATGAATTAAAGCTGTTATTAAAACCAAGCCATTTAACATACAGTTTATTACCACGACGTCGAATAACACGTTCAACTAAATAGTGATCAGGATATTTTGTTTTCTGCAGTTCTTCGATGTAGAATCCTCCTTCAATAAGCTGTCCTCTGAGATCGCGAAGTAAATACGTAACTGGATTAGTAAGCTTAACACTTCTGATTTGAAAAATTTCAGTGCTCCAGTTAGGTGTGTATCCTTTTGCAAAGATAGACTTGTGTTTGCTGATGCGAACGAAATCACCTTCTTTAAAGCGATAGCGACGTGGATCAGCTGTTTTGATTACAAGATGAATAGCATCTAGACGAGGTGTATTCTTTGTAACAAGACGTGGCTTTGTTCCGATAGTGCGATGAGGTGTATCGTTGTAGGTAGATAAAAGTCTAGGTAGCAGATCAATCCAACGATATGAACCTTGCGCTGTAAATTCTCGCCACATCATTGTTTTGAGTGTACGATTAAAGCGTTCTACAACACTTGCCTTGAGATTACTGAACGTAGAGTAGTGTTGAATGCCAAGTAACTTGAGGTAAGAAGAAAAATCCTTGTTGTAAAACTCTTTACCTTGATCAGTTTGAAGAAGCCTTGGGCAGCGTTTCGATTCTTCAACAATATGTTTAAATGCTTCTTTAACTTGAGCTGCTGTTTTAGAACGCACGGGTTGTGCAAAAGCAAACTTTGAGTACACATCGATAACAGTAAGTAGATACTTATAGCCCTTATTACTAGAAGCATATGGAATCATTTCTACTAAGTCTGCTTACCAGAGATCATCTTTTCCTCGTGTAATAACGCGTCTGCGACAGTAGGTGCGACGTGCTGGTTTATGTAACTCATGTGCGATGTTTACCTTTACAGGTGAGATCTTCTCTTGACGAGCCATTACAAAATAATACCGGCATAACGTAGTTCTCTTTCTATTTCTAGAATTTCTGATCCGTGACCAGTGTGACCAGCCTCTTGCGATGCTCTTAAAAGTTGTAATCGTTCAACGAGTAAGTTTGGGTCATTCCAGTATCTTACATCCACATACGGCAACAAAGGCTTGTAGATAACGTCTAGACTACGTGCAGTCGGAAACAGCTTAGAAATAAACTCACGATACTTGTAACTCTTATTCGCATTTACAGCTTCTGTTCTCTTGTAATTACGTCGTGTTGCATCGGTAGCAAAAAGTATTGCTTTATACTTTTTAAGATCATCTTGTAAAATTATATCCTTGTCAGGTATTCGTGAGAAAAGAAGTTCTAAGAGTCCTTTCGTAGGTTTATAGGTAACACCTTTTACAATGAGTTTGTTGCTATTAATCTTAACATTTGAATTTCCTATCCGGAAACAGTCATCTTCGTAGCGAATACCATAGGTAGTGTCAGTTTGTCCTGTAAAAAGTTTTTCTATATAAGGTGCAAAGAGAGATCCGTAGGTATCTTGAATAAAAGTTCTAAACTGATTGCGATACTCTGGTGTAATCATAACCTCAGACAAAGATGGTAGATTTTGCGTCGATGTAGTAGGTGTTTCTGCAATAACATCTGTAGTTAAAAACTCAACACGCTTAGATGGTGATGCATCATTAAGTTCTTCTTCTTCTTCTTCCTTATCTTCCTCTTCTTGATCTACATCCTGCTTCTTCTCTTCCGTATCTTCTTCATGCTTTTCTTCTTCATGCTTCTCTTTATGATATGATGTTTGCATAGAAGCAAAACTTGAAGTAGACTGCGGTAATGAAGTAGAATTAAAAATTTCTTTGAGTGGTGTACTTAGTTGTGTTTTTAAAAATAAATCCGTGTCTGCTTGAATACGTTTAAGCTCTTTAAATTTCCGTCGAATATTGTTTCGAGCTTGGATGATATGTTTTGTGATCTCCTTGCTAGATGTTAACATGATGGTGGTTTTTAATCAAGTAGTTACTGTAATTCTGTGTTAATGCATATAAAATGATCGAAACCCATGCGATATCGTCCATGCTGTACATCACTTTCTTTATCAATAACTAAAAAGCTGTAACGGTCTAATGACCAACATTTAGCACACATACGTTTAAAGTCATCGAATGTCATATCAGTGTTAACATGATCGTTATACACATGTCGCATGTTGCGCTCATCTTGCCGAAAAAGCACAATAACATTTGCGTTGTCGCGTATCAACTGCTTGGGCACACGAGAATAGGTTCGGCACAAATAGATGCAATCAACATATTTATGTCGACCCATACTAAAGAATGCACGAATAACGTTTTGCTGTTCTGTTGCGACATCATCAAAGATCATTAGAGAATTAGGAAGCACATCGTCTGGTGATGGTACTTGCTCATGTGAATTAAATTTAAAATATCGTATTCCATCTTTAACTAGATCGTGCATTACAGTTTGTAGAATAGTATATAGCGGCTGATAGAGTGACTTTGCGAAAACGTAAATATTCTCGAAGCGTACACCATTTACAGAAGTAATAAGTGTGAGTAAAAGATTTGTTTTACCGCATCCCGACGGACCTGATATAATACATCGAACAGTAAAAGGAAACAACGTTCCATGACGTTTTCTTGTAGTTGTACTAGAACTAGGTAAGAGATGTGGTACAATGTCGGTAACAGGTAGCGTGTCTTGCTGCTTTATAATCTTCATGATAACTGAATCATAAAGTACGTAATAGTAATATATATATATTAAACGAAACAAGAGGCAACGGTTAGTTTATGATTTGCTCTTGACTAGTAAAGTCGTGTCCAGCATGGTGAAACAACGATATCCAAACGACATGAAGAAGAAGAAGAAAGTAAAAACTGTTGGATGGAAAGATGTTATAAAGGCTGCGCAAAAAGCTATTCGAGGGGAATACAATCCTCGTGTAGCTATTACTAAGGCGTTACGCGCAGCAAGAGCGAGAATTTCTCCAAAGTGCAGAGCAATATTTAGTAAACGTGCGCGAATTATTCCTGTACCAAAACGAGGAGGATTTCTTCCTGCGCTGTTTGCTGGCTTAGCAGCTTTAGGGTCATTGCTAGGTGGTGCTAGTGCTGTAGCGAGAACTGTCAAAGCTGTAGAAGAAGCGAAACAACAGTTGAAAGAGAGTGAACGTCATAACAAGACGATGGAGGCAATTGCGTTACGAGGCAAAGGTGTGAACATGAAGCTAGCGCCATACAAGAAAGGGCTTGGTATCTACATTTCTCCAAAAAACGTCTACTGAATGCACTGCCATATCGAGCTCTAACGCATGATGAAGTTTTTACGTTTGCTAAACAACTAGGAATTCATTATTTTCGAGGAGTGTATATGCGCGATCAACTACCAGCACGTCCACGTGAACGTGAAAGTGCCGTAATTAACTTGGACGACAGTCGTGGACCTGGAACTTATTACGTTGCTTATGTAAAACGTAAATCTAAAGTATGGTATTTTGATAGCTATGGAGATTTACCTCCTCCTTTTGAGCTCATACGTTATTTCGGAAGCAGTG
Source organism: Anabrus simplex (assembly GCF_040414725.1). Lineage (NCBI taxonomy): Eukaryota > Metazoa > Arthropoda > Insecta > Orthoptera > Tettigoniidae > Anabrus > Anabrus simplex. The sequence continues at coordinate 97,760,024 of NC_090267.1, forward strand.
CAGACATTGTTTACAATAAAAACCGTGTGCAAAACTTTAATACACGCATGTGCGGACGATTATGTCTTATGTTCTTATATCAAACCCAGACAGTAGAGAAAGTGTATTAGTATCTACGTGATGACGAACAGTGAAAGAACGTTTGCTGTACGTGGAGAAGGACCTGAAACAACCATCTATTTTAATCCGCCAATCGAACTTGGTTATCAGCCGCATAGTCTTGGACTAGTATCGTTTGAAAGCTACAATAAAATCTATAATGTGCGTGATGGTTTAAACAAGTTCTATTACGATGAGTATGTGCTAACACTACCCTCAGGTAGTTATACAGTAGATGATATTCACGACTATATTGAAAGTACGTTAATTGATCAGTTTGGGGAAGATAGTTTTAGTAATCATAATTACAAGTTCTCAATCACTATAAGAAACATTACGCATAAATGTGTTATTGAATCATCATTTAAGATTGACTTCAAATCACAACCTGATTCGATTGGATCACTGCTTGGATTTTCATCGAGGGAGCTCCTACCGAACGTACGTTACGAGTCTGATCAACCTATAAAACTCTTCGATGATTATAATGTGAACATTACTTGTAATATTATTACAGACTTGAATAGTAATCTACAACCTTCGCACGTCCTGCACGACTTTATTGTTACAGAGGAACGTGAATATACTATTTGTGAGAAACCAGCAGTAGTTCTTTATCATCCTGTGTCTGTAAAACACATTAGCAACATTACTCTTAGACTTGTAAATAAACATAATCAGCTTATTCATTTAGATCAGCACGCGTACGTAGCTTACAAACTACATCTTAAACCAGTATGAAAACCATCTATAAAACACGGTGTACATTCCGAAGACATACTACATGTGTGCAGAGACTCATCGAGTTAACAGATACCCATAAGCAGATACTCCAAGATTTAGGATATACACTACTACAACAGAATGGAAGAAATGCTAGACATTACGAATACAGTAGAAAGTCGTGAAGGTGTAGTACGAAGTGAGCTTCATTCCTATCAACCTTTTACGTTTGGATTAAATAACAATGATGAAATTCATTTTATTATTAATCAGCAAGATGTTTACACCTTACCACACGAAAGCTACCTCTATATTGAAGGACGATTAGAAAAGTCTGATGGAAGTGGACCAAGCACTTCACAACTAAACAACCATGCTCTAGCTTTTCTCTTTTCTGAAGCGCGATATGAAGTAAATAATGTTGAAATAGATCGAACGAAGAATGTTGGTATTACAAGCGCAATGAAACTCTACCCTTCTTTCTGTGATGAAGAAAGTAATCTTTTGCGGATGGCTGGATGGTGTCCAAAAGCTACTAACAACTGGATGATTAATGAGGATGGAACTTTTACGGGTATGTTATCACTGAAACATATTTTTGCATTCGCAGAAGACTTATCACGTATTATAATCAACGTAAAACAAGAGCTTATTCTAATCCGTGATCGAAGTGATTACAATTCTCTTAAAGCAGTAGAAACACCTGTAGAATCGAAAATAACACTGCATCGTATACTGTGGCGGATCCCACATGTAACCTTATCTGATCGTGAAAAACTTCGATTGCTCAAGATTGTAGAAAATGATACACCATTACCTATACGTTTTAGAAGTTGGGAGCTGCATGAATATCCTGTGTTACCACCTACAAACAAGCATAGCTGGGCTGTTAAAACATCACGTTTTACTGAGAAGCCCTTGTACATTATTTTTGGATTTCAAACTAATCGTAAATTCAATCACGAAAAAGATAGCTCACTGTTTGATCACTGCAAATTAAGACACGTTAGACTATATCTCAATGGAATTACGTATCCCTACGAAAACATCGACATTAACTTTGAGAAAAATAAGTTTGGGATGCTCTATGACATGTTTTGTAAATTTCAATCATCGTATTATCAGAAAGAAGATCGTCCGCTATTTACACCTCAAGAAATTAAAAATAAAGCACCGATTGTAGTTATAGATTGCTCTTATCATGAAGAATCTATAAAAGAATCTCCAGTTGATATTCGTTTAGAATTTGAAACATCTGAAAACATTCCTGCTAACACAGCAGCCTATTGTCTTATTATTCATATGAGCGATGTTACTTACCATCCGCTAACGAATATTGTTACGAGACTATAAATGAGAATAGATCTTTATCATTTTCATTAGTGTGTGCTTCGACATCGTACGCTATGGAACAAAACTGTAAATGTGCATGCTGTTTGCATGCTCATACGCAACATCTTATTTATGTTTCACGAGTGAGTGAGGCTATTAAGATGTTCTATAAACGTAGATCGTTGATGCCGAAACATCTTATTCAATACTTACCACCAGGATTTTTATATACGTACGCTGCCTCTTACGTACATAATTTTTGGGACATCCTTCCTCTACACAGTAAGATGTCAATCGAAGTAGCTTTATGCAGAACTTGTGAACGACATTACAAGCATCGAGGAGAAAATGGTGATGATGATTGGGATGGACCAAATCCGAGGATTGAACACTGTACACAGTGTATGAATGAACTTTCTCTAGTACTTCATGATGATGATGATGATGATTCCGAAAATGGATAACAGCAAGGTAAGAAGTACATGATCTTCTCTGTAAAGCATAACATACTTAGTATAATATATTTCTAAATGCTTTGTTTAATTTGAATGTGCAGGAGGCATTTCAGAAGCATACGTTGTTAAGAAGCACACCAACCTTGTCAGCAGCAAAAAACGAACACTGTTGTAGTACATTTGTAAATAAATATTTGATCGCATTCAAAAATGTTGTACTTATTGCATTGCTTTACTCCGACTTACTCTTAAGAAAAACGATCAGGTCTAAACATGCACAATGACGTCATCACAACAGCACGTGCTTACTCTAGCTTTCCCGATGCATGTTTAAACTTGTTCGAATTTACCACTACTACATTCCTTTACATCGACTTACTCTTAAGAAAACGGACAAGTCTAAACATGCATGATGACGTCATCACAACAGCACGTGCTTACTCTAGCTTGCCCGATGCGTGATTAAACTTGTTCGAATTAGCCGCCACCACATAGAGTGCAGCAGCGAGGTAAGCGATGTAAGATGGCAGTAGCTAAAGATGGCAGCACGGTGCTCTGTTGATTAAAGATGGCTGCTTGTCAAAAATATTTTTTTAAATTATCCGCCACCACATAGAGTGCAGCACTGAGGTTTGCGATGCAAGATGGCGGGTGACAGCTTGTCAAAGGTAAGTAGCTAAAGAGGGCAGCACTAAGGTTAGCAATGCAAGATGGTGGATGACAGCTGTGACGTAAAATATTACTCGCAAGATAGCACCACGATGCTCTTTTCATTAAAGATGGCAGCTAGAATTTTTCAAATTAACCGCCTCGAAGGTAAGTAGCTAAAGAGGGCAGCACTGTTCTCTCTGGATTAAAGATGGCTGCTGAATTTTTTTCAAATTAACCGCCTCAAAGGCAAGTAGCTAAAGAGGGCAGCACTGTTCTCTCTGGATTAAAGATGGCTGCTTGTCGAAAAGAATTTTTCAAATTAACCGCCTCAAAGGTAAGTAGCTAAAGAGGGCAGCACTGTTCTCTCTGGATTAAGGATGGCTGCTGATTTTTTTTCAAATTATCTGCCACCACAAAGAGGGCAGCACGGTGCTCTTTTGATTAAAGATGGTGGATGACAGCTGAAGAGCGAGTAGAATTTGTTTCCACGTAGAATTTGCCACCACCACATAGAGTGCGGCACTGTTCTCTCTGGATTAAAGATGGTGGATGACAGAAAAGCGCATAGGTTTGTAAAGCACGTAGAATTTACCGCCACCACATAGAGTGCAGCACTGTTCTCTCTGGATTAAAGATGGCGGATGACAGCTGACGAAATTGCCCGCAGCATAGTGCTCTGTTGGTTAAAGATGGCGGATGACAGCTGTCAAAAAAGCACGTGGCTTTGTTTCCCAACAAGAGCACATAGAATTTTTCAAATTGCCGCCACCACATAGAGTGCAGCACTGTGCTCTGTTGATTAAAGATGGCAGATGACAGCTGTCAAAAAAGCACGTGAGTTTGTTTCCAAACAAGAGCACGTGGAATTTTTCAATTTACCACCACCACATAGAGGGCAGCACGGTGCTCTCTTGATTAAAGATGGCTGCTGTCACGTGGAATTGTCTGCCACCACAGGTATCTAGCTAAAGAGGGCAGCACTGAGGTTTGCGATGCAAGATGGCTGCTGTCATAAAAGCATTTTTCAAATTATCCGCCACCACATTTCAAAGGTAAGTAGCTAAAGAGGGCAGCACTGTGCTCAATAGATTAAAGATGGCGGTTGGCAGCTGTCAAAAAACACGTGGCTTTGTTTACCTCGCGCTAGTTAGGTTAAGTTGGTAGCACTAAGGTTTAGACCCGTCAAGATGACAGCACTGCCGATGACAGGTGACGAATTTTGCAGCTACTGCGATATAGAGGGCAGCACAGTGCTCAAAGATGGCGGATGACAGCTGTCAAAAAAGCACGTGGCTGTCAAAAAACACGTGGCTTTGTTTACCACGCGCTAGTTAGGTTAAGTTGGTACCACTAAGGTTTAGGCCCGTCAAGATGGCAGTACTGAGGTTAGCGATGCGTTGTTGTCTGTCAAAAAGCACGTGGTTTGTTTACAAATCTGTCAAAAAGCACGTGGCTGTCAAAAAGCACGTGGCTTTGTTTACCTCGCGCTAGTTAGGTTAAGTTGGCACTACTGAGGTTTAGGCCCGTCAAGATGGCAGTACTGAGGTTAGCGATGCGTTGTTGTCTGTCAAAAAGCACGTGGCTGTCAAAAAACACGTGGCTTTGTTTACCTCGCGCTAGTTAGGTTAAGTTGGCACTAGTGAGGTTTAGGCCCGTCAAGATGGCAGCAGTGAGGTTAGCGATGCGTTGTTGTCGATGACAGCTGTCAAAAAGCACGTGGCTTTGTTTACAAATTCAAATCTCGCGCCAAAATTCAAATTTCCCGCCAAAATTCAAATTTCCCGCGGGCGGCGGCGGAGGCGGCGGCGGAGGAGGAGGCGGGCGGAGGCGTGCGGCGGCGGAGGTGCCGCAGAACTGTCCAATTATACTACTTGCTATGATGTAATTCGTCTTCCTGAACAGTTTGGTGTTCCGTATGATAAATCCCAATGCCCGGTAGGACTCTCCTTCCACCTTGTTTACATGAGCTGTGAAAGTAAGACCCTTGTCAAGCCGGACACCAAGGTCACTGACTTGGTCAACTTGCTGCAGTTCGTTTGGACTAGCTTGTATGGAAAGAGTTTTATTCTTTTCTCTGGTGAATGACATCGTTACACATTTGGAGACGTTTAACTTTTAGTTCGTTAATATGGCTCCACATTAGAATATCATCAAGGTATTTTTGTAGTCAGAGGACCGGTCTCAATATTTTTACGGCATCTGCATTATAGGAAACAGTTGAAACTTTTCACATCATTTATGAAAATCACAAACATAATTGACCCCAGGTTCGAACCCTGAACGATTCCCAAATTTGCGTTTTATTCCATGGAGGAAGTTTCAGTTAATTTGTAACTGTTAGATTCTTCAGTCTGTCGAAGCTAATTTTGAATAAATACGTTTATAAACTGTGTGAGAAGAATGTGAGAAAAACCGAGGCATCAAACTCACTTCACACACACTCAAAATCTGGGAGCTCGTCATAGGAGACTGCATCAAGGGTTTGATTAACATCCACCGGAACCAGTGTGGTTTCACACCCGGTATGTCAACAAGTGACGCAATTCAGACTCTGCGGATCTTGATTGAGAAACGCCGTGAGCTACTTAATGACCTCCATATGGTATTTATCGATCTGGAGAAAGCCTTCTATCGCGTTCCTAGAGATATTGTCTGGGAATCACTACAACAGGAAAAAGTTCCTGAGGTGTATGTGAAGATGATCCAAGATATGTACCTACGTCCATCTACTATGGTGTTTCAGATAGTTTGCGTGTTGGTGTTGTACATCAGGGGTCGGCACTGCGTCCGGTACTGTTCAACTTTGTCATCAACTACCTGACGGAGCAGCGGATGACAGACCTGCCGTGGACCATTCTTTATGCAGATGATATTGGTTCGGTTGGCGAGTCATGTCAGGAGGTTGAGGCAGTCTTGGAACGATGGCGAGTAATACTAGAGGCAAATGGATTAATAATTAAGTCGCAAGAAGACAAGAGTACATGTTCTTAAACTTTACGCAGCCAGGGCAAGCGGGCCCACACAACACTGCCTTTCTTGCTGGAGAATCACTGATGATGAGCGACAAGTTCAAATATCTTGGATCATTCATCACAACTGATGGCAATATCGAAGCATATGTCAAGCACCGCATCAGTGTTGGTTGATTGAAATGGCGGTCTCCGACTGGTGTTCTGTGTGATAAGCGGATGCCAGTCAAATTAAAGGGCACAGTTTACAAAACACCACTATCCAGCCTGCCCTCATATACAGCTCCGAATGTTGGGCAAGGCATAAAATGCATGACCAGCGAATAAATGTCACAGTGATGATGATTTTTCGGCGGTCAATGTGCGCAATGAATATGTGCGAGGATCCTTTAAAGTTGTGCCAATCAGCGACAAGATGGAGAAAAAATCAGCTTCGCTGGTATGGTCACGTCAGCAGAAGAAATGAACACCATTTAGTACAGAAAGCTCTTGCCATCGAAGAGCCGAAGAGAGGATAAGGGCGTCCGAAGGCAACATGGAAACAAGCTGCTGAGACTGCTTTAAGGAAAAGTACAAGAACGCCGGACATACTCTCTCCGAGTCAGACGAGACGACCCTGAGTGAGCTCGGGAATGCCCGTTTTATGGGCATATATACGGTCAGGAAAGAACAAGCGTATAAACTGCCGGAAAAAGAAAACATATGGTAGCAGAATTATACCTGTAAAAAATAACGTAATTGAAACAGAATTATATTTTAATTAATTTTAATTTTGTTTCTTTTTCAGGCACAATACTGTTACCATATGTATTCTTTATCTGATAGGGTATAAATGCATTTATTCAAAATTAATTCGTCAAACTGAAGAAACTAACATAAATTTTCACGTCCAGTTGTCCTTAAGCTCTGATATTCCCAATTTACCCTCATATTGTTTGAGAGATCGCAACTCTTCAAACTATGACCGTGTTGTTTTTCTCTTTTTAATATGTATACGCGAATACACTAAATAAACTACTGTACTGTTCTGGGGTGACATCTTATTCATTTGAATACAGTGTTTGATGTGTGTTCATGTGAATTTCTGAGCCGTATTCTGTTGTATTCTTCGTTGTGTTGGTTAGAAGATGGTAAACTCGAGTGCGGTGCAGCTCCTATTGACGTGTGGCTGCTCTGCATGGTGTGTGGTAATAATGGCTCACCGTAATGACTGTGCTAATAGAGTTAGCGTGGTTCTGCGGCCGTGTTGCTACAGATGGTGTCCCAAGAATAGAGCAGGCTCTATGGTCATCATAGACACTGGCTGTTATTCATCTCTTGTCCCTTGATGCATATTCAATACAACGGGTTCTTCCTTAAGAAGGAATTGACAAGAGTGCTCTATTCATCCTTTCTGCAACACACCGCGATGATTGTGATGGTGATATATGAAAACGAATAAACTTTTTATAGTCTGAAAAATATTATTTTATTCATATTTGGAGAATTATACGTTTGCGAGTATAGCTGGTTGGCTCAATAGTCGGCATCGCGACCTTCTGCTCAGAGGGTCTCGGGCTCGATTCCCGGCCGGGTTGGTGATTTTAGTTGCGTGTGTTTAATTCCTCTAGCTCGGAGTCTTTGTGTTTTTATTCTCACACCACAGGAACACGCAGTAGTGAATGCATCCATCCATATACAGGATGTTTCTAAATTTCCATTACAGACTTTGAGGGCTTGCAGTGGGGACCAAGACGGATAAGATTATCATAGGAAGTTGTGTCCGGAAACGTACCGTCTTCCTGATACCCGCAAAAAACCACCATTGCACACGTTCATAGCTCCCGCATTTTCGGCGCTCTGTCCGAATCCTGCTCCTTGTCGTCTGGGTCCAATTACAGTGGGCCTCGATGTGACGACCACCTACGTCAACACAGAGACGGTTCTCGTGCACACGATCACCAATCCTTGGTCCTCAAACATCCCCCGCAGCCATAACCCGCGCCAGTAGGTCTTCCTCGGATTCCACAGGGGGCTCGTAATTCAAGTGTTTTCATATGACCCCACAGGTAGTAGTCTAGCGGTGTCAAGTCGGATGAACGTGTAGGCCAAGCAATCGGGCCATCACCACCTATCCATTGTTGTCCAAATATTTGATGCCGATGATATCGGACCGCAAGCGAAAAATGAGGTGGTGCGCCATCGTCATGAAACCATGTGTTTTGACGCACATGCAGTGGCGCATCGTCTAGGAACTTATGCAGTGCGTCTTTAAGGAATACCAAGTACGCGCCACCCGTGAGATTTTATGGAAGAAGGTGTGGCCCAATCACACATCCATTCAGGAACCTTGCCCAAATGTTCACAACGTATCTTTGCTGAAACCCATGGGGGCACGCACCATGCGGGTTTTCAGCAGCCCACTCATGAGTGTTGCGAGAATTGAAAACACATTTCCTGGTAAACTTTGCTTTATCAGTTGAAAGAATCCGCCGTGGGAAGTGGGGATCACAGCTTATGTATCTCATATTTTATCCCGTATTGGCTCAAATCAACTAAGGTTAAGTTATAAGTAGGTTACCACCTTCCAATACTTATCAATTTCTATATAATAGTTTTATTAATTGCATAATATAAACCAGCTTAATCTTTAGGACATGTTTCGTTCCGAATATGGAACATCTTCAGTTAAAAGTTTTGAGAAAATGGTACGAAAATTAAAACACATGTGATAGTTATGATGATAAAATATTCATTCATGTTGGTTAAAAATTTCAACAAGTCAGTGTCCAAGTGACGAAGCAAAATCGGCGATAAGGTTCTTCTTTATGTTGGAGACGTGTATATTTGTTAATCGTGAAGATAAAATTAGAGATATACAAGATTTTCTTAGCGTATAGTTATCGGGGGAACTCTTGATAAAAACAACTGTAGTTGAAGTTGAGTTGCGGTTGGACTATTAAAATGAGTCTTATAGTCAATCGTGTCGTATTTGACGTCCTCCCTTACGCCGTGTTGTTAACGTCTCCAACATAAAAAAGAACCTTATCGCCGATTTTACTTCGTCACCTGGACACTGACTTGTTGCAATTTTTAACCAACATGAATGAACATTTTATTTTATCATCATAACTATCATACGTGTTTTAATTTTCGTGCCATTTTGTCAAATCTTTTAGCTATTGTATCATCATAACTATCAAATGTGTTTTAATTGTCTTGCCATTTTGTCAAATCTTTTAGCTGAAGATGTTCCATAATCGGAACGAAACATGTCCTAAAGGTTAAGCTGGTTTATACTATGTAATTAATAAAACTATTATATAGAAATTGATAAGTATTGGAAGGTGGGAACCTACTTTTAACTTAACCTTAGTTTAAGTGGAGATCATCCACACAGCGGTGCAAGTACCACCTGCAGAAGTGGGCTCTTGACGAAAAACCCTGTGGCTGCATTGCCTGTACCGTCTGGGGGTGGTACGGGTGTAGCTGCTGCTCAAGTAGAACACGCCAGACAGTTGTGTAATCCACATTTAGTGTCCTTGCTATGTTTCTGGCACTCGTAGTATCGTACTCTTCCACTGCGTAGGGTACAGCCTTTTCAAACTCGGGTGTGCGGCGACGCGTGGACCATCACAGTCGTCTCTGTTGGCGGTGAATTTTCCCCTCTCCGGGGCTCGCTGATACACCTTAGCAAAGAGGACATATAAAGGTGTCTGGTGGTGTGGAAAACTCTCCTCATACAACTGACGAGCAGCTCTCCCATTGCACCGAGCTTCGCCGTACAATATCAACATGTCGGCGTGTACGCCATGGTCAACACAACACACTACCAATGAATTGCTGTAAGTACAGTACTGTACGTACAGCTGTGTACGTAGTACTGCTGCACTGCAGTATGAATGAAGATCACACGCACAACAGCAGGTACAGCACGTCTCCGTGCGGATCACACACTCAGCTGAATGGGACGTCCCGTGATCGTTCAATGACGCACGTACTCTAGTCATTGGCGCCGAAAATGCGGGAGATTTGAACGTGTATTGTAGTGGTTTTTTTGCGGTAAGACCGGACATAAGTTCCTTTGCTAAACTTAACCATCTTAATCCCCACTGCAAGCCCTCAAAATCTGTATTGGGAATATAGAAACATTTTGTAGGTGAGACGTCGAAAAGGACGTTCGGCCCCAAACCTGGAATATAATGAGTAATTTATTCTGGAACGAACAGCAGTACTATTTCAGCGAGTTCCACGGTTACTTTAAAATAAATAAAATCAAGTAACGATGTACATGTTAGGTACAACAATTGGGTCCTTAGGCTTGAAGGATCTATCCAAGATCTGCATAAAAAGGCAATGCCTTATTCCATTGTAATCTATATTTTCTATAATTTTATCAGGAAATAAGGCATTGCGAATTAGATCCACTGATTATTTTAATTTCATAGTCATTTCTCATTATCATTTAAATTCTAGTCAGTGCATATATTTTAATATTTTTAATTATCATGTCCTTTCGTTCCATCTCGTACTATTAGGGGCCGATGACTTAGATGTTAGGCCCTTTAAACAACAAGCATCATCATATATATATATAATCAGATCTGCATAATGCCACTAAAGTAGCTGGCTGAATGCGCTGAATGTTATTGTTTGATCTTCAGGAAGTGCCCAGTAGAACAATAACAACCTACTTTGTGTATTGGTGCTCAATGAAAAGAAGAGCCATATACTGCCCATGCATCCCTCATTTAACTGAGAACTATGACACTATAAAGTTTTCACTTTCATCTGCTCTCTGGTTCTGAACTTGTAAAATCTTGGCCCACCTTACAACCTAGCATTTTATTTTTCGCATAAAGCCAGTCGTTTCTCTGGAAGAAGTCATGTATCTGAGTTAATGTTTAACAATCGGACCCGTCACGGTCAGAATTGTTTCCCCCTTGAACTGCAGCGAATGTGTTGGTACTTGCGATCTTTTCTTCACATTCACATGATTCGCTGTTCGCAGGTTCAGGAGATACTTCAAAAGAACCGTCTTCATTTCACTTCACCAGGTTGTGAATCACGTGCATCCCTTGCCTCCACTAAATAAGTATGAACTCGCTTTGCTCGGCAGCACAAAACAAGTGTTTTATGCTTTTCAAATGATTTAAAAAGCAATGAAAGCAGTTAAATTTAAACATACATTAACCCGCGGTTAACTATGACGGTTAACTGTATACTAGTTGTTTGCTGTTACATTGGTATTAACGGCATTGCGGATACCGTTAGATTGTCCTTGATTAAAACTGTTTGCTGAAGGATGAGAAAATCAACCCCTACTATTTTGTATTCCAGGAGCCAAAAATGTGGAAGGACAAGAAACAGCCAAGCGAAGATTATCTCTTTCTTTGTCTTTAACTCCGAAGTGACGACACGAAATGGTTAATAGAGCAAAAATGATGATTTTAAATCGGAAGTTTACAGAATCTTCAATCGTATTCTCGTACGCATTGTATGTATAGAGACGTAACAAAAGCAGATAAACAGGTGTGATTATAAGCCAACACTTCATAGGGAATGTGTTAGGAATATTCCGAATAATATCCAATTCACTGTTTTTGTTTCTTTCGAGAAAAAGGTGTCGGTACTGCCGACCGCCACTATGAAAGCACTGGTTATACGAATTTAGCCTACATTAGTGTTGATAATAGATGTGGTGTATCTTATCTCGATCGTAAAATTTTCCTGCTGGTTTGGTTCGCTGATGTCGGAACAGAACGAAAGAAAGTAACAATGAGTAACAGATTCAGTAAATTCTCATCTACATTTCGTTCGCCTTGGTTTACTCTTGTTCATGTGTTATTTTTCGACACAATTCACTTAAGTTCAGAAACGTACGGTGTGTTTAAATGAAATACAACCGTGTTTACTGTGCCCACACACTGAATATTTTAACTTTGTCGTTGTACCTCTGCATGGTAACTTATATTTATGTTCAGTAAGGGGGTAAAATTGCTGTTCAAACAAGACAAACCTGGATTATATTACATCTTGCGGCTTCAGTTCCATGTTGGTAGTAATGAGTAACTGGTAAATACATTTTTCGTCAAGTTCCTTGACTCGTGAAATTAGTCTGGCTTGCGCAGGGGTTAAAGTCGTAGTGGACAGCCTCAGTCCACTAGGGTTCTTTAATAAAATAGATGGATGTATTCTTTGCAGAGGATTGTAAATGTTTTCTCACTTCCTTCCATTACTAGAATTAAACAGAATACAAAGGAATGCAGCAAATTAGAGTTACTGGAGTAAATACATTATGAAACAGGCTACTGTATCTATATACCTTCCTATAGCTGAAGAGAAGTATCGGGACCGCTAAAGCAAATGGACTATGGCAGGATTTTGAGATACTAATAACTGTAGAATTTGGATTGCAATAGTACTTCAGTAATTCTTTGGTGCTGGTGTTGGTGGTGGTAATTGTCTTTTTAGGGGACAAAATGACTGCACTCCTTCCCTCATTACGTAAGTGATGGGGAAGGTGTATGGAAGAAGGACAAATTAAAGCTTACCTAGGCTCCGCAAGCTTAATATAATCTTCGTCGGAAAATCATGAGTGTTGACCAACGAAGGTCAAACAGGAAAATTCAATTTAGGAGCCTTGAATACGTGTATAACAGGCAGTGCCAGGCTCAGTTGAGACCATTGATTGTAACACCGGTTTCAAAACCAGTGAACATCTGACATTTTATCCTTGGGAAAAATTATCTGGACGACATCAGAAGGAAAATGGAATGTGAAAGTTGCACGAAGATGAATGTGTAACAGAAGATACAAGAGAGTGGTGGTAACGCAAACGTAAAATGAATGAGTGAATGAATGAATTAATTTTTCATAAGATTTTTTATTCTAATCTTGGTCTCTGAAAAAAACTCCTTAAGGATGAATAAGAATATAAATCCTGCCTTGTCGTAAAAAGAAGCCAATTACATGATAAGAAGAGAACAGAATCAGTAATATCGAGCTAATTATTCTTGTTGTTCTAAAACTGATGAACTGTTTGTGAATGTTGGCAGCTGACATGAAAAGTGTGTTGTGGGTTCTTATTTTTTATGTCCACCTCATAGGTACAATTTTTATACCAGCTCGTCACCGTAGGATGTTGACTGCACATGAGAGCAAATTGCGATAGTCGGTAATAAAACGACCGGTGAAATCATTGAAGCGTATTCGCACACCAATCATTTGATTTTAATGACATTTTTGACTGGGATTCTGCAGTCTTTGAAGTTTTTTTTAAACAGCTAGTAGCGATACGGTTATAACTGGAACCTGTCGTGCACAAATAATAATGTCCCTGCCAAATATCGAGTTTGATATGTTGGAGATCGCTGAATGGAATTCTAGACACAGCGTTCCAGGACGTTACAGTACCTGCCTACGTGAAATATGTAATACTATGCTCACAATGGTTATTGTCGTGCGGTACAGTGTCAGTTTTTGAAAAGTTCCTCGGTGAATTTTGTTCCTCATTTCGGTATTCGAGCGCTAGAATTCTTGTCCCATAAACGTTGAGCATATCAGAGATCTTTGGCTGAACCGAAGGGAAGGAGCACATTATCATAAAAATGTCTAGGCTACTTAACCTTTTATCGGGCAGAAAACTGGCGAGGTGTTCAAACAATTTACAAGTATTTTGCCTGATTGTTGTACGTAAATGTTAGTATCTACTCTCTTACGTATCGGAATGGTGATGAATCATGTCATGAGCGTTGTTGTACAGTAGTTCTCGTTCAAAACATTTACTCCCAAGTATGTTATTGGATGCTGACTGAACAAGTTAAGATAAATTACTTAGCAAAGACTTTCAGTTTTTCTAAAATTTACCTGAAATTATAAAACACAATATCCATGCATCCTTAGACCTGTACGGGACGTATCCCACGTATATATTTTGTAATATTCACGGAATCACCTTTCAACAATATACAGGGTAGTCAGGAACAAAGTGAACTGGGTGTATGATAAATAATTTGAAAAAATCGATATTTCGCGCGGTTGTCCTTTTATCAACTGCTGAACTCACCCAGTCGGACCACTTCGCGGGAGAATCCAAATGGGCGTTGTGAGGCTGTGTTGCTAATTCTGCACGTGGTTTAATACCAGCTTGAAACCACCAATCGAAGAAAAATCCAGCCCTTCAGCCAAGCAACTCAATATTGAAAACATCCTAGGGATATGAGCTAAGAATTTTAGGTAAATAAAATATAATAAAGTATGAGAATATATTCTTTATTTATTCGCAAATAGCCGGACTGAGTGGCTCAGACGGTTGAGGTGGTGGCTTTCTGACCCCAAGTTGGCAGCTTCCATCCTGGCTCAGTCCGGTGGTATTTGAAGGTGCTCGAATACATCAGCCTCGTGTCGGTAAGGCTTATTGGAAAGTAAAAGAAGTCCTGCGGGACTGAATGCCGCACCTCGGCGTCTCCAAAAGGCGCAAAAGTAGTGGGACGTAAACCAAATAACATTATTATTATTATTATTATTATTATTATTATTATTATTATTATTATTATTATTATTATTATTATTATTGTACCGGGCGGTACACCTCTACACCGTTTATTTAAAAGTTGCGCCAGTTGAAACTCCTCTTCTGGAGGAAGGTTGAACTTTATCTATTCTATTAATTCTCTACTTTCTCCGAAGATGTCACCACGTGGAAAATTTTGAGTTTTTGAACTGTGTCACTTTTGATGTGTTTTTGTTTCGCTTGAAGTAAGAAGTGTGAACTTTCTCTTCTAGAGGACACTACTGAAGATCAACAATAGCGCACCCTAGTGCGGAGTCAAAGAACTATTTTGTTGGAGAAATTTTTATTTCAAAAGTTTGTTTCTTGTTAAATTTCTTTCTGTTATTGTTTAAGTTGGCTGTATACCCCTCTTTTTCCCCTTGTTTTAGATTTATCCAATCCCGAATTTCTTTTAGTAATTTCTGACCAATCTGGTGTATCTTCCCCCAACTTGTATCTGTTGCGGGGTCCTATCCAATAAAAACATTGTGGGCGGGTGTTTTCATTCCCCTAACGCCTAGAAACTTCCGCGAGAGTATTTAAACTGCTGATTTTGGGGTCTCCGGGCCACTTCTGTTCCATCTTTCAGTGTATTAAGTACATAGCAGGAGGCGGGAAGCGCCTCTTTCTTCTTCAGCCGTTCAACACCAGGTAATGGCCTATTAATAACTTCCTTTCTTGCTAGGTCGGCAGTTTAACACTCGCGGCGGGTTCGAAGCATTTCCATCATGTAACCTTTTCCTAAAATGTAATTACTCTTTCATCTTTTTCTTGTAAAGCTACATATTGGGATAGAGAGTGCTAACCCTCTCGAGCTCCCACTCACATTTGTTTTGAGGTGAACTTATTTTCTCAAACTATTCTTCGTTTATGTAATGTAAAGTGTTCTTCTCTAAGTCACCTCTGTAGTATGGGATTAGCCCTTGCGTTAGCGGCCCAGAGCCAGATTAGGTTTTAAAAACAAAGTGTATTAGGAGTGCAAGTTCGCCTCCTCTCAAATTCTTATTTTAGAGGTCATGTAATCAACCTTCTTTTCATGTAATAGACCTCCGTAGGTTGGGTATTTTACCCCTGTGAATACGTCCTTAGAGGACAGCTTGAAGGTAGAGTTTGGTGTGGCCTTGTGATAGGCTTACAATTTTGAGAGCGGATCGCTCTTTGAAATTTGTTTCTGTATGCCTCGTGCAGGCTTTATGTGTAATGTTTGGAGCCAGTGCTCCTGGGCATGAATGGGGTTTTCTGCCCCTTGGCTAAAATTTTTTTTTGGAGTAAGGCGGGGCTGATTGCCCAAGAGTTATGAAGTAAGGGCACTGAGCCCGAATCCAGTAATATTGTACCTACATTTTTGCTACTCTGTACCTGTTATGATTGTTATCTCTTGTTTTTGAAAAGAAAATATAACCTAGTTAAATTTTAAATTAATTTTACATTGCACGTTAATTTCGTAGCTTGAAACCCATTCACACCCGCACCTTCTTTCACCTCTACCTACCACGGATATCTCCGTAACAATTATTATTATTATTAAATGAAATGTCATATGGCTTTTAGTGCCGGGAGTGTCCGAGGACATGTTCGGCTCGCCAGGTGCAGGTCTTTCGATTGACTCCCTTAGGCGACCTGCGCGTCGTGATGAGGATGACATGATGATGAAGACGGCACATACACCCAGCCCCCGTGCTAGAGAAATTAACCAATGATGGTTAAAGTTCCCGACCCTGCCGGGAATCGAACCCGGGACTCCTGCAACCAAAGGCCAGCACGCTAACCATTTAGCCATGGAGCCGGACATTATTATTATTATTATTATTATTATTATTATTATTATTATTATTATTATTATTATTATTATTATTATTATTATTATTATTCGAATATCCCTTTTGAGGGTACGATAAATCAACTTTGATTACTTTTCTTTGCATTTAACTTCCTTCGTTTCTAGACTTCCTTCATTTTCTGAGAATGTTGTTCCTTTTCTCTTGAGTCCATTTTCTTCCAGTTGTCAATTTCTTTCTCTCCTGAAATCCTACCTTTCGTGTTACTACTCTGAAACGTGTTCTGTTTTCTATCGTATCTACTTTAATTCCAGCGTTTTTTATCCTTTTCAATTTCAATGAACCACGTTGGCTTGGATTTATAACTGTTCAATAAGTTGAAGATTTGTTTAGTTAGTCTATTGTTATACATTCTATAAATGTGCCCAAAAACCGGAGTCTTCTTTTCCTCAGTTGTCAGTTTTCAACTTTTAAATATAGCTGTCTGTTTGATCGTAGTCTAAATTCGGCATTGTTGTTCCTTATAGGTCCCAGTATTTTTCTCAAAATTCTTCTTTCAACTTTTTCTATTTTATCAAGATCTCCAATTCTTGTAAGTTTAAGAGTTTCTGCTGCATATAAATTTTCTT
Source organism: Anabrus simplex (assembly GCF_040414725.1). Classification (NCBI taxonomy): domain Eukaryota; kingdom Metazoa; phylum Arthropoda; class Insecta; order Orthoptera; family Tettigoniidae; genus Anabrus; species Anabrus simplex. The sequence goes on from NC_090267.1 coordinate 97,777,193, forward strand.
GCTGGGCCACTGTTTGATAATGTTTTAGTTTCAAGTTCCAGAATAGAGATTTCTTATTGTATATATTTTTTGTCGTATGAAACATCCTTTCCATTTTGTTTACTCTTATATCTATAGCTACCTTTTCTTTTGTGTTGTTTGTTATCCATTCTCCCAGGTATTTAAAGCAATCTGTCCGAGATATTATGTTATTGTTAATTGTGATATTTTGAGGGGCATTAATGATGTTTGTCATGAACTTAGTTTTTTTTCAAATGATATTTGCAATCCTATTTGGCGGCTTGTTTCTGTAATTCTTGTATTTCTTCTTGACCCTTATCTATTAAGTCTGTAATTAACGCCATGTCGTCTGCAAAAGCTAAACTATACTGATTTTATTTGGGTTTCTTCCTAGTTGAACACCTTTAGTATTGATGGCTTTCCTCCGTTCTCGAACTACCGTCTCTAATGCACAATTGAAGAGTAGAGGTGACAAACCATCTCCCTGTCGTACACCTGATATTATTATTATTATTATTATTATTATTATTATTATTATTATTATTATTATTATTATTATTATTATTCCTAAATATTACATTCCTTTTCTTCATCGTTATCCGGTCGATTAGATTAGCAGTTTGCTTTTTTCTACCACTACTAGCGCTAGTGTGAGCCAGTGCATTGTTTCACTTAAGCACCACTACGACCGCTAATTAGTCAATGCAGAGTTTCACTTGAGCCCTTATAACATACATTCGGTGTGGACATTTTTCAAAAATCAAAACATACCTCGGAGTATCGAACCAACGAACACATTACAGAAAGAATTGTGTAAAGACGTCAATTTGGCTAGGGTTTGATTCAAAAAGAAAACTAGTAAAGAAACAAGCGATATTAGGCTGTTTCTCCGGAACTGGTTTAGGCCGGAAGTGATTTTCGAATTTTTTTGATTTGATATAGCTGTCTAAGGCTCACAATTTGAAATCTTTCCGGGCCCTTTAGCCCTTCAATTTTCGGCAAAATTGAGGAAATCCCTTAAATTTACGTTTTTCGTAGCATGGGGACCCTTACTTTGTCTGTTAAGATATGTTTTCAACATTAAAATAAAACAGCCATGGGAGGGATTTAAACTCGAACGTCCGAAATGATAGGATCGCGCCATAGCATGTACGATAAGGTGACACCGGTTGAAACCCACGGTGTTTGAGTTCGATGCTGACTTCTCGCCATGGTCCAACCGGCACCCTTTGGCTAGGTTATGTCAGTATTAAAATGTACTTAGGCCGGGTATGATGATGATGATGATGATGATGATGATGATGATTAATCGCCCTCTTCTTATTATCCTTCCTCTTCTTTCCTGGCCCCATATGAGCCAATAAAACGGGCACTTCTAGCTCATTCAGGATCGGCTCGTCTTATTCGGAGAGAGTATGTCCGACGTTCTTGCACCATATAATACGGGACTTCACTTTTCCTTACGGCAGCCTCAGTGTTTCCATGTTTCCTTAGGACGCCCTCTCTTCCTCTCTTCGGCTCTTCGATGGCAAGAACTTTCTGTACTAAATGGTGTTCATTAGTTCTTTGACGTGACCATACCGGCGGAGCTATTCTTTTCCTCCATCTAGTCGCTGATGGCACAAGTTTAAAGGATCCTCGCTCATGCTCTTTGCTTACTTTGTCATACAGAGTGACGCCCGCCGACCATCGCAACATCCGTATCTCTGTGACATGCATTCGCTGGTTATGCTTCTTCTGTCTTGCCCAAAATTCGGAGGCGTATATGAGGGCAGGCCAAATCGTCGTTTTGTACAATTTGCCGTTTAATTTGACTGGTTTCATGATGATGAATATCACTAACTGCCAGCCCCGCGCTGTAATGGCAGTGAGCCTGTCTCTTGCGTGGGTTCGATTCCCGGTAAGGTCAGGAATTTTTTTACTTGGACCTGAGGGCTGATCCCAAGTCTACTCAGCCAACATGATTACAGTTAAGGAGCTATCTGTCTGTGGGATGGCGGCCCGGGTCTGGAAAGCCAAGAGTAACTGCCAAGATGATTGTTAGTGTTGACTAGATGTCATCTCATACAACGCAAACGGTCGCTTGGTAGGCCAAAGGCCCCTTGAGTCCGATAGCTCCAGGGGATTGTTTTAATACACCTCTTGTTATCTAGCACTTATTTTAATCGGTTATTTGTGAAAGCACACGTGTCCATTACTACTAGTTTTGGGAAAAGTGAAAAAAAAAAACTGCCTACAGCTTCTAATGTTTGGAATTTGTGTAATTCCAGTAATTTATTAGATCTTTTGTAATAATTCTGATCATTTTGAAAAAAATAAGTTTTCAAAAATGAGTGGTCAGGAGACTGAAATTTACCGGACATGTGTGATTTCTCAAATAAATAAACTCTTGATAGCAAAAAACAACAAAATGAGGGTATTTAATGCTTACCAACATTTAAGCACACTGCACTGCACACTCTAATCATGTAATTAAGTTTCTTCTTTAAATTTCCATCATACAACAACATTAAAGCTAAAATTCAGAACAATTTTGAACATTGTTCGCTGTAACAATATCACTTATTACATTTACTCAGGGACATCCTCCTTGTTAACAACGCCAAGAGAATGTCCTTAACGGCTGTTATTCAAGTTCCTTATATATTTCCTGCCTATTAATAGTAGGCCATGAGAAAATCTTCAAGGTCGCAGTAAAACCCGTATTATAAGGAGGGCATGTACTGTATGCTTTTTCTCTGAAAGATGGGAATTCATGTAATATTAACATATATGCATTGAACGTATTTTGTCCGATTTTTTTTTTCAAATAACTGATTCATTTCCACAACAGTTTTGACATTTTAACAGTTCTTACAAGGGACCAGAGACAGATGTCAATGAAATTTGGGTAAAAGGTAAATTGAAATATCCGAAATTTATTCTGATAATCATATTGCCGTAAAATAAACGGTGATGTCGTAATTAGAGTGCGGATTTTGGCATAATTGTATGTTTTGTTTGTTTCAAGATATAATAGGCCAATGCCCGTAAGAAGTAAGGGCGATTCATACCATCGAATAGCTTTTTATAGTGTATATAAATGCACATATATACGGAATACGCGGATATTCTTGACATGCATGCATATAAATCCATAATTGCAGTTTTTGTTGTTATTTTGTATAAAACAACATATGTATTGATATTCAAATCGGTACAACAATGCAAAGAAATGAATATGTAAAAAATTCCATTCGCCGTCGGAAGCATTCACAGTGCATTGTTGTTGACAATCGATAATATTAACAAGAGCTTGACAATAATTTTTTTTCGTCGGAGGTTTGGTATTCGGTTCGCATGTTTGAATCATAGAAATATGATGTTCTACGATACGTGAATAGTAAAGAGGAGAGATCCTTCTTCGATGCTTGGTAGGGACCAGCGTGCCCGCCCCAAAAAAGTATTCTTATATAGAAGAATTATAACAAAGAGAGCCTGAAACTAAACAATGCCATCATTTCCTTCGTTCCTGTGGTCTTATCACTAGCCGGACCTAACAAATACAGACCAGTGTTCTAGTCCAGTCCAATAGTTAGTAGCTTTAACCTACCTTTCATTTTTGCCGTTCATCTTTCGTGTTAGCATCTGTGGATGATGCGCCGACGTTGGCAAACCTGTTCAGTGGATTGCGAGCTCGTCGGAGAGATCCTTCTTCGATGCTTGGTAGGGACCAAAGTGCCCGCCCCAAAAAAGTATTATATAGAAAAATTAGAACAAAGATATATATAACTTACATTTCCATCTCTTCGTTGTATGAAGACCAGTAACCACTAGAAATGATACGAAAAGAAAAATCAGATACAAGTATTCTACATTATACATACAGGAAAAACAAGTATATTGCAGAGTATGCAATAGTGCATATATGAGTGCATATATTCCTGTCTTTTAGTGCGCAGATGATTGCATATTTTGCCGCATATTTTGGTGCATAGGTATCCGCCCTCTAGTCATAATTAATTGCTGAAATACAGGGTCTGCCATATAAAGCCAGACCGAACGCACGGTGTTTGTACTCTGCTCTTACGGCGCCTGTAGTATGGGAAGCGCGCGCATAGTTCTTGTCCTTGCAAGCAGCCTGCACGTGTTCGACCTGGCAAGCGTGAGTTGCCAGTCTGAATTTCAGCAGTTGACATGGTGAGACAGTTATCATTGCAACACCGTATTTTCGTATGTAAAAGTTCTGGTTTCTGGTTTGGTTTCTTAATGGTTGTGTGAACAGTCAAACTCTCGCTATTGGTGTGCCGATAATCCTAATGGTGTTCATGAAGTCCCTCATTAAGAGGGGAAGGTTGGTGTTTATTTTACTGTTTATGCAAGACCAATGAAAATCCACAGCCTGTTTCCAGTCACTCGACCGGGTCAGGAATGAATGAAGCCCCCATCTAGCGGCGAGGATAGGAATTGTGCCGGCTGCCGAAGCCTGTCGCACTCGTCTGGGGCAATGATTAATGAATGCCAGATGAAATGAACTGATATTTGAGAGTGTTGCTGGAATGAAATATGACAGGGAAAACCGGAGTACCCGGAGAAATACCTGTCCCGCCTCCGCTTTGTCCAGCACAAATCTCACATGGAGTGACCGGGATTTGAACTACGGAACCCAGCGGTGAGAGGCCGGCCGCCTGAACCACGGGGGCTCTGCAAGACCAATAATTGAACCAAATTTTTTCGAGACGACAGTAAATGCAGAGAGGTACCAAGATGACATTTTGACGCCGTTCTTCCATCAGTTAGCGGAAGAAGAAAAGTCGCGTGGGTGGTTTCAACAAGATTCAGCCCCTGTTCATACAGCAGAAGATTCCCTTCTTACAATCCAGATCTAACAGTGTGTGATTTTTACTTGTGGGGTAAACAGAAAGAAAAAGTGTATCGGACAAATCCTCACACATTGGAGGAGCTGAAAGAAAACTAACGAATCAGAAACATTACAGTGGCAAAACTCACTCGCATCAGCCAGTATGTGGTTACCAGATACAATGCCTGTATAACCCAGGAAGGAGGACACTTCCATCATCTTTTATCCCTGTCAGACCGAGTACGCACAATTGTGCGGGTTCGTATTTTAGTTATCCCTGACCGTATTTGATGTTTTTTCGGCGCTACACCGGACTGCAGTGATTGTGCAGGACACGTGGCGTGTATTTCAATTGATTTTAGTATGCGCTTGACCGCCAGGGCGAAGGAAGAAGAGTTTAAAAAGCACAGTTGATGGGCGAGATGGCAGGAAGCAGTAGTGCCGAAAGTAAGTATTTATTTACTGCGTTTATATTAATCTAGAAGCTTTACTGAATACCGGAATATATTCAATGAAGTGTATACTTTGGTTAGTGAACGTAAATTTTGAAGCTACACCATCGTACGTGATACAACGAGGTTTTGAATTTTGATACGCACAATTGTGTGGGTCCTGTTTTTCGGATGTTAGTTTTTATTTTGTAAAATAAACTATTAATATATGTATTGAGGAGCATTTTAGTCAGTTCTTGACGTACAAACAAAAATTCACACCTCCAGTTTTCTTTCAGGTCTGAAAGGGTTATAAGGTAAGATTTCATATAAGATTGTATACACGCTTAATGCAGGGCGGTTGCATGCAACATGAGTTCGGCTGAGGCAGCTGCCGTAACGCAGAGTACAAACACCGTGCGTTCGGTCTGACTTTATATGAGAGACACTGTATAGCTGCGCGGCTCGGAGCAGTCACCTGTTGACGTGGAAGTGTAGAATATACTGATAGTTCTGTTTGAAAGTTACACAAACCACTTAATACCAGAAAGAGATGTTGCCGACACGAACGGAATATCTTAAACTAAAAACGTATTTTGCTAACATGTAGGCCGACACTACGACATATGAATGTATCAAAATATTCGGGTTTCATTTAATACTTACGTGTCGTTTATAATGGAAGCTAAAACATTGTGTAGTATGAATTGTTGATCATCTATATATAAAATACCTAATGTTGTCTGTCGTTCCTAACCATATTGAGAAGACGGGATGGATTCAGCAGCCGAAATTGGTACCGGTTATAGATTACGTCTTCTTTGCAAGAAAAATACAATGAATCTCTGAAGACCACGACTTTTGTCATTTTTAAGAGAAAAATCGTTTCTTTCAGCGAAGGTAATGTCTCATCGCCATGATTACTTAGGTTTACAGCTACATCCATCGGCATGAGTTTAAACTACGTACATCCTGATTGCTGTTGCCTGAGAGTCTTAAACTGGTACCAGCTATGGGTTACAAGAACGACCATCGTACTTGAACTGTTCAGTGAAAAACGCTATCTTTCAACGAAATGAATTAATCGTTCCTTTCCATTTTGGGGTTTATGTCAACCGATAAGCACAGCTTGGAACAGCTTATCTGGTGGCCATGGTCGTTACCGCGTCAAATCAATGTGATCTGTTAGCGTAGTTAGCCGGTTTGAGTCCCGTACGTTGAAAACAATTTTTACCATCGGAGTGTTGACCGGCAGGGTAAGGGAGGTGGTGTTATAGAATTTCTTATGGCTAGAATGTGTGCTAAAAACCTCCCCGTAGTGCTCATATGTACGATGTAGTGAGGGCATATGACGCTGTTGATGGTGATTCGTTTTGAACAGCTGTATGTTACCTTCTCAAAAGTACGCAGGTCCGTAGACGTCTAACTCCGAGCTACAACTGCACTCAATGTGGTTTGTAGGGAAATACTACGGTACATATTTTGATTCCATTCGAATACCGTATAACTTTTATTCATAAGATATATTAATAGTCCAATTAGAATTTCAAATTACTTAATAGATAGTAACTTGGGCTGCCGAAGACAGACTTATTTACTAATATTTACGTAAACGTGCATGATATTAATAGCTCAAACGAGGAAACTGTCGGATTCCACTTCAGAATAATTCATTTTGTCCTGTTGTAGACAGCCTATATAACAACAGTATGCGTTCGGCCATGTTCTGATATCTTCTTAATTGATCATCCTTTAGGGGTTGCCTAACCGAGGCGGTAAAGGCATGCTTGGTTCACAAGGAAGGACCTGAGTTTGATTCTCCGTCAGGAAGTTGAAAAAATTAAGAAGTGAGTTTTCCACTTCTGGTGGTGCGGCACAGAGCACTAAGGTTCACTCAGCCTGCACCAGAGGTGAATACCAGATTGATTCCTGGGGTCAAAGGCTGCCGGGCAAAAAGCTAACCACTGCATCCCATTCAGTGCCGAGATTACGGAAAGTGGCAGTCTTTAACTTCCACTCCTCCAAGGATTTGCATGACCTGTATGGAGATACCTTGACTTTCCTTTGCTACCGAGTTTTATTGCAATCGATCCATTCGGTACACCATGTTTCATTTAAAACTGTAGCCAAAAATGACTATATTTTTAAGTACGTAAATATTATTTTAAGGCAGAATGAATATGTCCGGTCCAACCCGCACTGTTGCCTTGTCAGTAACACTTACCATTTATAGTATTTGTTACATTATGTGGACATAAGTGCATGATAATATTCTGATATAACACATTATGACTTAGCTTTATTATGGTAAACTAAAAAATACTTCCTAAAGCCCGCAATCTTATCTTAAGACTCCGTGTATAAAGGTACGACGCTCATCCTGTTATCTCGCACCTAATGCCACAAGAGTTTCATCACCGAGCAGGTTGGCTGTGCTATTCGGGCCTCATAGCTGCGAGGTTGCATTCGGGAGATGGTGATTTCGAATCCCAACGTTGGCACTCCTGAAGATGAAGATTCTTGGTTTCTCATTTTCACACGAAGCAAGTGCAAGGGCTGTGGCGTAATTAAGGCCACGTTTTCTACCTTCCTTCCCAATACTAGCCCTTTCCCATCCTTCAATCATCGGAAACCGTCTGCTGTATTAGTAAACGTTAAACCACCAGCGAAGGAAAACAGTCATGTAAGTAGGGCAGTTCAACACTTCTCGGTATCACTTATCCTCTATGTGCGTAGGGCGGTAGAGTACATCCACGGTATCCGCTGCTTGTCGTAAATAGCGACTGAAAGGGAACCCAGGGATCATAGGTTGGCGACCATGGTCCTCTAGCTGAGTCTAGATTGCTTCCAGGCTCCTTACTTTAATCTTTCCTATCCCACCACACTTTTTCAGTTATTGTTCTCTTCCAACCCAAACTGCATTCAGTTTGCGAAGTGGATTTCACGCCCTTCATGGCCCTTCTGTTTCTTTTGCCGATACCTTCATATTTTTCGAAGTGTTGGACCTCTTCCATTTTCCTTTAGATAACTGTTAATGGACTATGGTTTTCAGTTGTACTTCCTCTTAAAACAATAATTACCACTACCACAACCTCGAATCTTATAAAGGTATAAGGGTATGAGAATATTATGGTGAGAACGGGAGTTCCTGCCATTACAAACATTAAGTTCTCCATGGATCACATAACATCGATATATTGGTTATGCATTGAAGCCACACTCTCTCATCCCTTCTGTAACACCACCCCCCTTCCATTCTCCCCCACCCCCTGTCATCCTAGTGCATCTCTCCCTGCCAAACTCCCTCTTCACCCAGAATGCTCGCACATATGGACCCCTAGGGGAAACACGTATGTGTGTATGTGTGTACTGGATGCGGTAATATATGTGACCGTACATGCATGCAATCACGGATGAATGTTCTTGTATAGGAACATATATACACATACACACATACAGTGGAACCTTGCAGCAATATTCAGAATACCTAACCACCACTATTACTACTACTATCATCACCACCACTACACCATCACAGATTCTCCCTCTCTCTAGCAATAGTACGTTCTGGAAAGGCTTATATACAATATATATATAGGCCTCTAATTCGCATGAGCTCATCATGATTCATTCAACCATGATTAAACCGACACACATATATTGAGAGAGAGGGAGAACTGGTGGGCGGTGGTCAAGTGGTGATTGGCAAAATACGTTACTGAATAATCCTCGTGCGAGACCCGCAGTCCGTTTTATGCCCTCCCCCCTCCCCCCCCCCAATAAAAACCTACCAGATTTTTACAACCTTTTTACAAGTGAAATCCAGTGGGAGAGAGAAAATGAAATACGCATTCTCTGCATTGAACTTAAAAGCATGGATAACACAGCACATATCCCAGCCACTGGTTCACGTAAATACTAAGCAAGGATTTATTTTTACATGAACGGTAAATACGTATTTATTTACCGGCGAAATACAAAAGTAGCCCCTTCCTAAGTTGCATATAACCATTTTTTATTGAAAGAGACCTACTTCTAATTTAACGAAAATTACAGGTTACTCCAACATTACGCGTTTTTTCACACTGTTGAAAATGTCAATAAGCTTAACTTCCACAAAAATCTACTTAAAATTAACCACAGTAATAAAAACAACAGAAGTAGAGCGTAAAATGAATGTTTCACTCTTTCCCTTACCACACGCTCCAGCTAATTAAACAGTACAGTATATATTATTCTTTAAATCCCGCCCATTGTAAGTTATACAACAGGAAGCAAGAGATTATAACGCTAAGTGCAGCGAAATACAGCGCGACGCATGTACAGAGTGCAAGCAGCATGAGTTGACTGATTCAATACTTTTTCTTAATTGGCGACATGAGGAAAGAGAATACAACAGAACAATCTGCATTGGCGTGCGGTTCATTTACTTGCCAGTAAGTCTAGTGATACGAGGCTGGAACATTATTGTTATTATTATTATTATTATTATTATTATTATTATTATTATTATTATTATTATTTCACAACTTTGTGCCCGACTGGGAAGCGCGATTGAACGTATTTAACAGACGAATTTGCTTTCTTCTCTTCCGAGAATCTCTTGCTCCTGTCGCTATAATTTTTCCCCCGTTCTTCCATCCGTGCAGTGGTAAATAATAATAATAATAATCGTATGGCCTCAGCTACCGTGTACAGACATTTCAATTTGACGCCATCTGGCTGTCTGCTCGTCAATTTCGACGTTCCGTTTTACTCTAGGCCCCCACTAGGTGGCAGACCGAGTAAACCGAAATTCTCTTGGGCGTCTATGGCTGAGATTTAATGAATTTTGTCGGGTAAACACCAAATGTGTCACCAGAGATCTTTTACATGCCGACATCGTACGACATGGAGTGTCGAATGGACTTTTTCCCGCCCTTCAAAAATCCGACTACCTCTGCCGGGTTTGAACCCGCTATCTTGGGATCCGGAGGCCGACACTCTACCGCTGATCGACAGAGGCAGCTCGTGCAGTGGTGATTCTCATATTGGGTTTTTCGGCAAAATGATGTTTGTTCTCCACCATTCTACAGCTAGGCCTGTCTCACATAATTTCGACTGTTGTGTGTTGATTTCCTGAAGGTCTTTTTCAGTTCCGATTATCCAGTTATTCTTGACTTCTAGTGAGGAGCCCTGATAAAATATCCTTTTAGTAAGTCTTTCGTTGTCCATTATTTGACTTTTTGGCCATAAAACTTCATACGTCTTTTTCTGATAGTATCTGATATCTTCTCAGAATGCTGGTTTAACTTGGGGGACCACCTTTTCATCCACACTCTTCTATGCATATTGGGCCAAATATTTCCCTAAAGATTTTCCTTTCTTGTTTTTCTAAATTTTTTTGTTAGTTATCTGCCTCAGGGTTTCTGCTGCGTATAATGCTTCAGGATTAATTACAGTGTTATTAATGCTATTATTATTATTATTATTATTATTATTATTATTATTATTATTATTATTATTATTATAAATAACGTTATTTCTTTAATCTTTTACTCATGTCCTTTAAAATGTTCCATTTATCATTCATCTCTAACGGCTAAATATTGTACAGTATATGAGGATCTCTTTGACATTGTAATAGAATGAGAGGCGTATTATACAACTTTTCAAGTACGTGTGGGGGTCAACACTTATCACTGCAACCCTCTGTTGCGTCCGCGGCCTTGTACCGTCGTTGCTGTGACCACCCCGTAAAATATCAATCACCACAATACTCTGTTGCGTCGTACGGGATGGTTTCATTTAGATTCAGATTTTGATAGTTTTGAAGTAATTCCGAGAAATGGTGTTCACTGCACAAGTTTGTGATTGATGTTGGTAGAAAGGTTATATTATTGTTTACTAGAGCTGCCTCTGTGGATCCGTGGTAGAGTGTCGGCCTCCGGATCCCAAGATAGCGGGTTCAAACCCGGCAGAGGTAGTCGGATTTTTGAAGGGCGGAAAAAAGTCCATTCGACACTCCATGTCGTACGATGTCGGCATGTAAAAGAACTCTGGTGATACATTTGGTATTTACCCGACAAAATTAATTAAATCTCAGCCATAGACGCCCAAGAGAGATCCGGTTTACTCTGTCTGCCATCTAGCGGACCTAGAGTCGAAATTGACGAGCAGACAGCCAGATGGCGTCAAATCGAAATGTCTGCAAACGGTAGCTGAGGCCATACGATTATTATTATTATTATTATTATTATTATTATTATTATTATTTATTGTTTACTAGCTTGGTAAATATCAAGATAATATGTGCATTAGATCTAAGGATAGATTAAATTGTGTAAATTGATGTATCACTGAAAAAGTCAGCCATTTGTGCATACTATTTTCAATTGTAGATTGACACTTTCCCGGGAAAGAATAGTAGACTTGGTATATTTTTGGGTTTAAGACGTGAGAAAGACCTTTCCTTAGCAGACGAACTCGACCAGCCGCGTCAGTCGTAAAATTTGTGGTTTGTATCGTTTTATGTCCAAAAATAGTAGTATTTCTTTAGCCAGATAATTGTTGACAGTGAATGAATACAAACTATTTCTTTCAGCATTGATAATAATACAATGAAAACATATTACTGGCAGTATTTTATGATCTCTTAGTATTTTGCACCGACTAAATCAGCATGGGTGGATGTAACATTGTCAGTATCACATTGAAGAACTAGAGGTAGACAGCCCTGACATTTTGTACCTCTGTTTCTGTTTCCCCATGTAAGGTAGTCTGTAGCTGTTGCTCCCGCCAACCTTCATACATTTTATCGTCACTTATTGTTATTCCGGTCTCAGCAGACAGGTCATCAGGACGGCTGTGACAAGGTCGTCAATTGTGGAGGGACTTTCCGGATATTGGAGAGTCGGAATGGCATTAAAGGAGCTGATATCAAGAGGCTGACATTACAGGTGAATGGTGAGGCCGGTCATACTAGCACCAGCTAAAAATTCAGGATCTGAAGGATTAATATGGGGTTTGATCAACAAACATGAGGACCATTTGGACTTGATCAATCAATCAATCAATCAATCAATCAATCAATCAATCAATCAATCAATCAGTCAATCAATCACCATTGATCTGCATTTAGGTCGGTCACCCAAGTGGCAGATTCTCTATCTATTGTTTACCTGTTTTCTTAAATAATTGCAAAGAATTTGGAAATTTATTGAACATATCCCGTGGTAAAGTATTCCACTTCTTAATTCCTCTTCTTAATCAGCATTTATCTGTATTCATGTTAGGTCACAGATAGCAACGTTTTTAAATTTATTTTGTTTGCTGGCTGCTGGTATGTGAATGCAAAAAATATCAATTTTACCAAGTTCAGCATACCAGGGACGTACCAATGCAGCTAGAAACATCACTCTAGCAATAAACCATCTGTTCGGACAAATTCGTTGCGGATCGGGTTCTTTTATATCGAGATAGAATCTTCCTGTCATTTCCGTCATGTAAAACGACTTCGCATCAATATGGATCCGATCAAACATGTCCTTGAACCTTGTCTTACATACTCAAACGTTTCGATCCAACATTGACAAGCAAAACTGCAGATATTTCTGTTCCCTTGAGCCATATTCAGTGTTCGTTTCAGAGTTGATGAATGTCGTCCTACTTTTGTTCTTTAATTCTGTTATGTACAGTTGGTTTTTCCATGTCCAAACTTCTGGCCAGAGATCTGAGAGCTTTCGTTCCATGGAGTGCAGTTCTCTTGCAGTCTATCCTGGCTTATGCACTTTTTTTTCTTCCTGCGGTCTCTTTCTTTCATTTTAGAGAAGACATCAGCAACTGCGGTCACACTCAGTAAGGAATTGTCACCAGATGCGTTCAATGGACCTTTTACTAACAGCAAATTTCAAAGCACTTACCTTTGTCAAATTTCTCTGGAAAACTCCAGCGTTGCTAGCACGAAGCAAATGATTATAAAGAGCCCGCCGTTTATCTTTTCCTATATTTTTCGCTGTTTTCACTGTACTTGCGTAAAGCACGTTTCGTACTGAGCATCAACAGCTAAATGCGCCTGGTAAGGTCGTGGATATTACCCACAGTTTAGAGCATTAATTACATTAAGTAACCCTCCTCGGATAAAGGGCTGTGTTTTTTCCCTCCCCTTCGTTCCTAGACCAAATATACCCATTGAAGAAACTCGACTGATATGTTGGGATAGAGGGAGTAGGTATGCGAGTTTAATGATGAGTATGATGATGATGATGATGATGATGATGACTATGATGATGATGATGATGATGATGATGATGATGTTGATGATGAAAAATTATTATTAATAATAATAGAGTAGAACCTCATTAATCCGCACTAATTGAGGATCTAAGTTGCCCGAATTAATGAAAGTCCGGATTAAGCAAAATAACTTATGAAATGAGCCAAGGTACATATGTAAATACTCTGTTTAATAAAAAGAACGAGTACAGTACAGTATTTTAAATTTAAGAAATGGAATAGCGTATGGCTTTTAGTGCCGGGAATGTCCGAGGACAAGTTCGGCTCACCAGGTGCAGGTCTTTTGATTTGACTCTCGTAGGCGACCTGCGCGTCGTAAGGATGATGTGATAATGAATACTACACATACACCCAGCCCCCGTGCCATCGAAATTAACCAATGATAGTTAAAATTCCCGAATCTGCCGGGAATCGAACCCGGGACCCCTGTGACCAAAGGCCAGCACGCTAATCATTTAGCCATGGAGCCAGACATTTAAGAAATACAAATGTTATTTAGTATAAGAGATATAATCCAATACAGTATTAGGCCCTACAAAATACAGACGAACTAGTGTACAGATTAGGCCCTAACATGGCAGTCAAGGCACACCTTCATTGGTCACACTTGACACGCACTGGTTTGAAGAAACTGCTGATCTTTTGTTTTCTTCCTTTGAAATTAATTTCTTTAATAATTAACTCACGCAGATGCCTCAAATGTTCGTAATATGCAGATATGTTTTCATCGGTGTTACATTCAACATACTTAAAGACGAGGTTTGGAAAGCCTTCAGTTTCACTAAGTTTTGGCTTAGGTTTAAAAATATCATATCATGAGCTTCATCCTGGTCATATTCATCCCTTTCGGAGGGTTCTGCAGCGATAACACATTCAACGATCTCCTCCTCTGCGTAGTTGACAACATTGCAATCGTAATAATAATAATAATAATAATAATAATAATAATAATAATAATAATAATAATAATAATAATAATGTTATTTGCTTTAGGTCCCACTAACTACTCTTTTACGGATTTCGGAGACGCCGAGGTGCCAGAATTTAGTCCCGCAGGAGTTCTTTTACGTGCCAGTAAATCTACTGACACGAGGCTGACGTATTTGAGCACCCTCAAATACCACCGGACTGACCCAGGATCGAACCTGCCAAGTTGGGGTCAGAAGGCCAGCGCCTCAACCGTCTGAGCCACACAGCCCGGCACATTGCAATCGTAACTTGGCTTTATACTGCAATTGCATTTATGTATTGTTATTAAACGGCTGGGAGCCTCCGTTGCTCAGGCGGCAACGCGTCGGCCTCTCATTGCTGGGTTCCGTGGATTGAATCCCGGTCACTCCATGCGAGATTTGTGCTGGACAAATCGGAGACGGGATAGGTTTTTCTCCGCATACTCCGGTATTCCCTTCATCTTTCATTCCAGCAACATTCTGTCATCATTTCGTTTCATCTGTCAGTCATTATTCATTGCCCCAGAGGAGTGCGACAGGCTTCCGCAACCGGCACCATTCCTGTCCTCACCGCTAGATGGCGGGCTTCATTCATTCTATTCCTGACTCAGTCGAATGACTGTAAACAGGCTGTGGATTTTTTATATTTTTTTTATTGAACGGCTGTCCGTATTAAGCGAAGTCCGAACTAATTGGGTCCGGATTAATGCTTGCTTGCTTGATGATGATGCTTGTTGTTTTAAGGGGCCGAACATCGAAGGTCATCGTCCCCCGGATTAATGAGGTTCTACTGTAATCGTTACCGTATTACCAAGGCCAATAGGTATTACAGACCGTCTGAAGTGGTGCGATAACGGTCTAGATCATAAGTAGGTAATGAGAGAGCCCCGCTCCTTGAGCTAACGGCATGAGCGCGGGAAGATCCTAGAGCAGCTGGCTTCTAATAGTTTGTGCTGTAACGAGTAGATGGCGATATGCGAAATTAAGGCGCAAGCAAAGCCACAGCTATGTACCTGGCAGGGTTTATTATGTTTACGCAATACAGTCATACAATTCGTTTATCGTTCATTGTTTATGCTGTATTCTTAAACAAGCTTTAATGTTGACCTACTGTATGTCTATGAGTACACGTAGTATTCCAAGGAGTATTTAGTTACTAATCTCAAAGTAATTATTTTTGTTTCCTACGCATAACCTAATGAAATGAATAGAATTAAACACATTTACTTAGCACATGGCGTTTGTATACATAGTAACATATTTAGTTTCTTCAATATAATCCAATGCACTGATTAGAACGAGACATTTGGCACACAATAAAACTGTTAAAAGTTTGCCGGTCTGAATGGCTCAGACGGTTGAGATGCTGGCCTTCTCACCCCAACTTGGCAGGTTCGATCCTGGCTCAGTCCGTTGGTATTTGAAGGGGCTCAAATACGTCAGCCTCGTGTCGTAAGATTTACGGGCACTTAAAGGAACTCTTGCGGGACAAACTTTCGGCACCTCGGCGTCTCCGAAAATCGTGAAAAGTAGTTAGTGGGACGTAAAAATAGTAACATTATTATTGTTAACAGTTTAACACGCCCCTTCACTAGTTGTAACTGAGAGCCGTGCAAACAGCTGCTAGGCTGTACCTTTCGTCAGGGCGCACATTTTGCTCCTTTACCTGACCGATCTGGAGCGCTGCTCATTGAGCCGAATTGTGCTCATCTTCCGTCTAGGTGGTCTGCCAATCCGATTGCGGTGCTGTGTAGCAACGAAAGTGGAATTCTTACACCTTCATATGACTGAGTTAATTTAATTTACTGAAAGCCTCACCGGGATCTTTAACAAGCCAACAACTATGACATGGAGTGCCAAGATTTTAGGCCGCCTTTCATAATGGTACTGCCTGAACCAGGATCGAACCTGTAAACACCGGGCGAGTTGGCCGTGCGGTTAGAGGCGCGCGGCTGTGAGCTTGCATCCGGGAGATAGTGGGTTTCCATTTTTACACCAGGCAAATGCTGGGGCTGTACCTTAATTAGGGCCACGGCCGCTTATTTCCAACTCGTAGGCCTATCTGTGTCGGTGCGACGTGAAGTCACTAGCAAAAAAAAACCTGTAAACTTGGGACCATGAGTCGGACACACCCGGCAGAGGTAGTCGGATTTTTGAAGAGCGGAGAAAAGTTCATTCGATACTCCATGTCGTAACGATGTCGGCATGTAAAAGATCTGCTGTGAAACCCCAACACAGT
The DNA here is from genome assembly GCF_040414725.1 of Anabrus simplex. NCBI lineage: Eukaryota > Metazoa > Arthropoda > Insecta > Orthoptera > Tettigoniidae > Anabrus > Anabrus simplex. The sequence goes on from NC_090267.1 coordinate 97,793,927, forward strand.
TCATTAAAACTCAGCCATAGATGCGCAAGAAGATTCAGTGTATTCTGCCGTATCGTAGGCCCTAGAGTAAAATGGATCGTCAAAATTGACAAGCATACAGCCAGATGTCTTCTAATTAAAATGTCTGCACGCGATAGCTGAGGCCATACGATTATTATTATTATTATTATTATTATTATTATTATTATTATTATTATTATTATTATTATACCACTGATCCACCCGGACAACGAAGTTACTACTTAAATACTGTACTTGGCGTATTTAAAATAAAATAATGAAGTAAGTTAAGTAGAAACAAAGTAGAAGTCTCCCAAACTTACTGCCATCAACGAAGTACGACGTTTCCAGTTCGGAGTTCCTGTGAAAAAAGATGGGACGTGTGAAAGAAATAGGAACAGATAATTATTCATTAATAATGGTGCGGAAATGGGCCACGTTAATTCCAACTGCTGATTGGTCTTGTTAATATATTTAGAGCTCTGCATTAAAGTGCACTTAGTTACGGTGAGGTTCTTTTTATGGCCGCGAACTATGGCCATGGTAACATGCATTAAAATAGCAACGCTCAAAATGGGCTATCGTGTGTTGTGTTGCGGGTCATTGAACGGGGAATGAACCATAGACCTTCCACTTCACGCCCTGTTGAAGCGTTCACTTAACTTTCATGCGGTGTCTTTTTAAAATTAACGAATAATGTGTAAAAAATCCTCCATCATTAAACAAGGGACACGCTTGCCCCATCCTTTGAGTAGCTTGTTCATAAATTAGCCGAGGGGTGGGGGTGGTGCGTGTTTGTGGGGGTGGTGTGATTAATTTAGGTCATACAGGACGCTGTATGTACCTGTTATGTGCAGACTGCTGAAAATAAATATATAAAATACATAGGCGAGGTTGGCAAGTGAAACTAACACGCTAACTAATATTTTCATCATCTCATTAGATCCTCTCAGCGGTTCATCAGTTTTCTACTCACACAATGGCTTAATCGTCATCGGAGCACTTCCTGCTCTCGATGGTTTCTATCTCTGATGGCAATGTCAGTGAATACGTTGCGGTCTTTTGAAAGCCCTCTCAGGACATTAATATTTATAATATTAAGTCTGGGCACACATTTTCACGTCTTCTGCTATTTGTCTGTTTCAGATTATTTATATATTAGAAGAGTTTACTAAAACAGCTTCATTTTTGTTCTATTCTCTTCGGAATTACCTGCCGGCGCACCATGAGCCATTGATAGGTCTTTAAGTTCAGCCAACTTTGAGTAATCATAAAATCAAATAATTAAATGATCACTCCAATAATTGCAGGCGAAGGCTTGCAATGCATTCTGTACTTCGCAGGTTGCTAAGCGACTAACACTTTCATTATATATAAACTTTATTGCGCACAAGTTGTGCAGTATTAGGATACATTAATCAATACAGAGGTCTATGATTGATTTCACACGATTTTTACACGACAGTACGTGATATCGGTCACAATGTTTACCACAGAGTTCACATATGCACATCGAGTCTGGGTCGTGGTATGTCTAGATTTTGTGATGGTAGCCATGGACTGCCATGGAATTTACAAAATGTCTCAGCTCCTGGTTTGTGCCGGTCCATGCTCTGTTCATCATGGCCTCTGAAGAGTAGAACTCTGGCCATATCTCCTTCTTACGGGAAAGTATCCAAGTCGACCAGCCTTCTATATGACCATTAGCAACTACTTACCCGAACCAGTGTTCCGTCACGGCCATTTGTATGTTGCACTATCTCGGGCAAGATCGTTTGAAAATGTTAAGATCCAGATACGCCCGAATAGTTGAAGCGCAGCGAACACTGTATGGAAAGATGTATTATAATACTAATTGGTCAAACAGTTGTGTCATAATGAAAACCTGAACTCCGTTTGGTGGAGAACCTGTATCATAATGAAACTTGAACTATAATGAACCTCATTAAGATTCAGTTTTCTGGGATATAATATGTATATTTCGGCATCGTCAAGCATAATCTACATTATGAATGAATCAATTATTATGTACCGGTATTAAATGATCATACTACTATTGAAAAGGCCAGGCAGAAATATATGACTACGACAGACATGTCAAGACGAGTTATCTGACATATTTATAACGAATGCTCCGGAGCGGCACGGGTTCAGTAGTAAATGTTTTAAAATAGTTAAGGAAAAGAAAGTATGAGAATGCGGATCTTTTTGTTTATTGCCCTAGCAATACTTCGGTGTATGTTCAGCAGTGATTTGAGTTATCCTAGATAAGACCAAGTGCTCCGGAGAAAATGATATCTCGTAAGTATGAGCAATTAGTGGAATACCGACCGGCTCGAAAATTATCTACGTTATACAGATGGGTTCACCATGTTCAGTCGAAAAAACATTAAGAACCTCCTCGATGTACTATGTACTCATTATCCATTTTTCCCTTAGTATTATCTCGTTCGGAAATTTGGCTGTCGGAAGTATCAACTATAGCACGACTGAACCTCGTTGACAGCACGAACTCCCTCCTTTATTTACACATTTCTGTTATTCCAGCTAGTCAAACTAACATTACAGCAAGCAGGAAATATATTAAGCTGCTCAGAATTCATATTACTCAGGGAATCTAATGCATCGTTCAACGCAGAAATATTATATACTCTCATCTCATTCCACCACCACGTGATTGGTTTTTAGCTTAAACCCAGCATCATATGTACTACAATCAATGGGAGTATTAAGGTATGAAATAGAGTTTGGTTTCACGTGTATGGCGTAAGGGAGATTATTTTTCCTATTGAAAAATAGTTTTCCTTGGTCATCTGTTTTTAAAATCTCTATACATGGCCTTCATTATAAGTGTTCAATGGAAAATAGCACATTTAATATTTTCAAATTGTGTGTGGACCCTACGACGTCTATCCTACAATAAATAGTATCATAATTTTCATTTATAACATTGAATTACATATTCTAGAACTTTGTTGTGCATAGATAGGTTATCAGTGTGCCGAACACTCCCGGCACTAAAATCCATACGATGAATGAATAAATACATGAATTAATTAAATAAATACCGTAACTCCGAGAGTACATTGTTTTTGTTAAACCACATAATAAATGGCTCTATGCAGCAGACACACTAGTCATGCGGAGGAAAGGGCAAATGGAGAAATTGGAAATCAAGGAGAGGAAAATATTGAGGAAGATCATGGATCCCAAATTCCAAAATAACAAACAAGTTTTTTTTTTTATAGAAACGAATCCCTCTACGTAAAGTCGGAGAGACTCTCGGATACCACGAGGAAAAGGAGGATTGATTTCTATGGACACATATTCCGAATGAATCCTGACAAGATTAACTACACAGATCTTTGACTTCTTTTACAAAAGAAAGGCTAAACGCAATTGGTTTAAGGAAGTTGAAAAGGATCTGAGAGATCTTAAGATTACCGAACTCATGTTAAAGAAAGGTACAGCCAAAACCGTGACCAAAGACAAAACTAAGAGGTTCCAAGTTAAGAACAACACCAGAAAACCGATTCAGATATCGGAGGAGGAAAGCAGGAGGATATCTGTAAGAATGAAGAACTATTGGGAGAAGAAAAGAGCACAAGCATCTAAGAAGTGATTGATCTGACGTACCCCAAAGATGGGGGATTCGAAATGAAGAAATGGCTGCATCTTATCTCAGTTACCCTACTCATTACTGTATGATTACCTTTGGGTAATCGAATTAACTGAACTAACCTCAGCTAGACAACGTGAGCATTACCTGAGCAATCAATAGAGAATTTCCCATTTACAGAACTAATGCTTCACACTTTGCAAAAACGATGATTTCTAAACTTCCGTTTTCAGCATTTAAGATTTTATCTGGTCTAAAAGGGTATTAGTTTATTCCACAGTATACTATTAATTTCGTTTTGGAAAACATTCTTCTTCATTTCAATTTCTTAGGGCTTAATTAATACACTTTAATCAAAACATTACTATTATAAGTAATATTCTAGGCGTTTTTCAATATATCTTATCATACTACCACGAGAAGCGTAAGCTTCTGTCTAGCAGAAATTTTCTTTACGATGGAGTTCCCAACCGTCGGGTCGGGGCCGGTATCGGACCCGGGAATCAATTAAATTGTGCCGCGAGATATTTTCCTGTAACTTGTCGTGTTACTTTTCTAAGCATTTTTCACGAATAAATATGTTTTTATAGAAAATATTCTCAGAAGAATGATCCTCGTAATTGTGTCGAAAAGCACAGATCCAGATTGACTCTGAATTATAAAATTTAACTAAATAACACTTAGGTAGGAAATGTCAGTGGCCACGACACTCATTTTTCAATGATTGGGAATTCACATATATTTATACATAAAATTGCGCAAATAAAAGCATTTGGCGCGTGTGCGTGTGTATGTTTTTAAAGTTTGCCAACAAGTTGACTTCTGCGATGAGTTACAATGCATAATCCTTTTTCACATTACCATTTCTTTCTCAAACTAGCATCATTCAAATCATTTTAATATAATGATCATTGTTTTACCTAGGCTACATAGATTTGTCCATAAATAAATACAAATTTTAGGAAGTATAATCCAGCTCCTTGAAGTGATTGACCCTGAGACTTAATGATGGTCATTCCAAAGGCTACTTTCAGTGGTCTTCTGGTCATTTGGAAAGGCATGGTTGGGTCGGAAGGGTGAGGTTAATTCGTGGTATGACAAGAACTTTTCCAGAGTCAATTAACCGAGCAGTGACAGTGTGTTTTCCGTGGTTTTCCATTTTCATACCAGGCAAATGTTGAGACTGTACATTAATTAAGTCCACGGGCGCTACCTTCCCAATCCTAACCCTTTCCCATCCTTCTGTTGCCGAAATCCTTAGATGTGTTAGTGCGACGCTAAACAAGTAGCAACAAAAATAAAATATATTAACACGGAAGAGAACATTTGCCGGACAAAATCCCACCACTTAGGCGTCTCAGAAGTCCATGAAGGTAGCTAGTGGGGTATAAATCAAATAACATTATTTTATTTCAGTACATCTACAAATATGAATGTATAGAATAATAATAATAATAATAATAATAATAATAATAATAATAATAATAATAATAATAATAATAATAGGTATTTCATATCAAGATCTTAAAAGAACAGAGTATGACACGAAGTAGTTGAGCTTGGCAGCGAAGTTACTAACTTTCCTTAACCATGATTCAAATTCTGCTGACTACGAGGTGGTATTTTCGAAAACAGTTTTAAAGATTCAAGAACCCTATTTGGAATTCGAAGGACTTCCGAGTTTTACCTAGAAGATTAGAATTGAATCCTGATTAGGTGATAGTGACTGCAGAAGTTGAAGAAAATGATGAGGATTATGTTGCCATATTATGCGAGTAGAATTTCGTAGACTAAATTTTGTCAAGAACACATGTTTTCTCCAGTTTCGTGTGTAAGTATTCACTGTGTACGTGCTTTTCACGAATTTTGAGACCCTGTGCGTATTTATACCACATTACTGTTGCATCTATGCCTTTGCACGCTTCACGTACTTTGCTGCCGTTGATCACTTTCGCCCCGTGGTCTTCCTTGAATAAGAGCCAAATACGATTGCGAATCATTCGGTGAAAAAAAATCAGCTCATCCATACGTGTAGAAATATATACTGATTGAGTCGTGGATGTTATTAGCAGTACTTGCACTCAGCATAACGTTCTGCTTATTGTTTGCTTGCGACTTTAAAAATGGTGGGTGTTCCGTTGTATATTACGATCCGTCTGTTTTTTTTTTTAACTTCACGGAACGGAGGTTGTTCGATACATGTAAGTCTATGTTGGATTCAGTGAACATTAATCTCCAAATTACCATGATACAGCAGTACGGGGTGTAGTCAGCCGTACCAGTAAAATATTAGATTTTACCTTTTATGGCTGAGTGCAAAGGCGGGCCCAACATCATCACTTTGGTTGATGAAGTCTGATCCAAATACATTTAACTTATTGAGCATCGATACATACCGTCCAGTCCAGTCTTATGCGCCAACAGTCTTCATCTGAGTAAAACCTAACAATCAAATTAATGGCCACGTCAGTCAAACACTCCAGATTAATCTAGAACGCGTTCGTTGATTTCCAAACCGTATTTGCATATACAAGCTGATTGGATAAGTGTGTGTGTGATAGGAAGAAGACAGAGAAATTCAATTTCGTTTTCAAAACATTCCATCACGTTATCTGAGGTACGTGCGACTAATCCTAATAAAGATAAAAGCAGCTTCTCTTTTTACGCAATGTTGTCGATATCGTATTAGTTCTCCAGCGAGTAGCAGTACTCCATAAACCGACCAGGACTTGAGTGTGCTGTAAGACGTTCGTTTAGAGATTAATTTTTTCTTTTGACATTTATTTATTTCAAAATATAAACGTACCGCATCTACCACTACTACTCCTACTACCACTAATGTACTACTACTGCTACTATTTCTTAATCCGTTTTCCCTCGGACTCAGCGATGGATCCCACCTCTACCGCCTCAAGGGTAGCGCCCTGGAGCGTGAGACTTGGAGTTGGAGGATACAACTGGAGATCAGGACCAGTACCTCGCCCTAACGGGCTCACCTGCTATGTTGAACAGGGGCCTTGTGGGATGGATGGGAATATTGGAAGGGTTAGACAAGGAAGAGAGAAGGAAGCGGCCGTGGCCTTAAGTTAGGTAGACCCCTACCATCCCGGCATTTGCCTGGGGGAGAAGTGGGAATCCACGGAAAACTACTTCGAGGATGACTGGGGAGGGAATCGAACCCTTCCTCTACTCAGTTGACCTCCCGAAGCTGAGTGGACCCCGTTTCGCCCTCGTACCACTTTTCAAATTTCGTGACAGAGCCGGGAATCGAACCCGGGCCTCCGGGGATGGCGGCTAATGACACTAACCACTACAGTAAAGCACGGAGGTGGATACTACTACTACTACTACTACTACTACTACTACTACTACTACTGCTTCGTTTTTCCACACACTGGTAGGGTCGTGGATATGAACAGTGTCGCAAGCTTGCACTCGGCCTTGTTTTCCGGTCTTCCTGATGACTACCCTGTTTGTTGGGTTGTATTTATTATTACGTATTTCTTTATCGGTTGGTAGTGAGTTATTGGGTATATATTTGAAGAGTCATATATTGAGACAAAGACGTACACACAGCTCTTAAGCCACGCGAATTAACCAGACGTGGCTAAAATCCCTCGCCCGGCCGGGATTCGAACCTAGCATACACTGACCCGAAGGTCACGACGCTGACAATTGAGCCAAGGAGTGTACGTAAATTATTACTTATGTACATATATTTCTTTGTATAATCTATCTAGTGGTTTAAAATATGATACCAAATGACTAAAATAAGATAGAATGAAACGGAATAGAATACTTTTCCAATAACATATGACCAGGTCCAGGGGAGTGAGTATTCATCGTAGAAAGTCGGGCTAAGTGGCGCTTTAGGCGTTGGCCTTCTGGCTCCAACTTGGCAGTCGATCCTGACTCAGTCCAGTGCTATTTGAAGGTGCTCAGATACGTCAGCCTCGTGTCAAATTTCCTGGCGAACTCATGCGGGACAAAATTCCGGCACCCTGGCGTGTCCGAGTTGGTGGGACGTAAAATAAATAGCATTATTCATTGTAGAAATATTTACAGATACATTATGTTAATTGCTAATAACACACTCTTCATTGTGATGGAAGAATTTGGTACAGATGAAAAGACTTAATTAAACTGACATTAGAAAATAGGAAATCCAAAATATTCTCGGGGAAATCTCAAAATCTTTAGAAACTAAACCTGGTGTTAGAATAGGTCTTTCTACAATACTTTTTAACTTTTTTTTAAGATAAAGTGATCAGAGAATGGAAAATCAAACTCCAAGAAAATATATTCAGAAAATCGGATTTAAAAATCTCTTCCAAAGAAGCCTTTCGAGATGATTTAGCTATTCTGTCAGACTAAAGAGATCTGCAGTGAAACACACTGTATGAATATTTTGAAGGAAAAAGCAGGGCTACAAATTTCTATTGACAGGACGGAATTTATGACAAACGTTAACACAAAATATGGAAAAATATAAGGAAGTAAACAAATGTAAGTACCTCGAAGGAATCATTCAGCCTAATGGTCTTGATAACGAAGCAGACAAAATAAGATCACAAAAATGGAACTAGCTTATCAGTCGACTGACGATATTAACAACAGCAAAACAATATCAATAAAAGCGCAAAAAAGGATAGATTGTTTATTTTAAAAAAGAACGCAAGGAAAGTAATACGACAGTTCTTGCTCGAGAGAAAAATGAAAATGAATGGAGGAAAACAAACAACAAACAACTTTATTCGAAAAATTAAAAGCTTTCAGGCAGTATCACAAAAAGGATGGCATTTTATTGACATTTGGTCCGATTGAATCCAGAAGGGCTACCGAAGAAATTTATGTCACAAGAAAAGAGATATGAGATATATCCATTTTCGGAAGAACTATTAAGGTGTTCGCGGGGCGGGGGTCCAGGAGAAAGTGAAGAAGTAAAGAAAATATGTCTGGATGGAGGAAAAGAGGAGGGAACGTTGTGAATGAAGAACTTGAAAGACAGGAAGGTAAGGAGAGGAAGAAAATCATGAAGTCCATAGATGGGCGAGATCGACGAAGGAAAGAAAGACTAATGAATAATCTCACAGCCTAACTCCTGCGTGACGCAGTTTATGTCGCCTACATGCCATTTTCGAAGTTCCGATTTACTGTGCCTGTTGATAGATAAGCTGGAATACTTTTGGGGTGGCCTATAGCTGAGATTTAATTAATTTTCTCGGGTAAACGCGAAATGTGTCGCCCACAGATATTTTACTTTCCCACATCGTACGAAATGCAGTGCCAGATTGACGCACCGAGCGAGTGATTACGTGGTTTAGGTCACGTAGCTGTCAGCTAGCATTCGGGAGATACTGGATTCGAACCTCACTGTCGGCAGCCCATGGTTCCCAATTTTCGCTCCAGCCAAATGCTATGGCTTTAATTAATACCTCAGTCGCTTTCTTCATAATCCTAGCTAATTGTGTCGGTACGACGCAAAACACATTGTAAATTGCCTTATTGACTTTTTTCTCTTGTTTAAAACCCCGTTCAATCCCACGATCTTGGAATCAGGGGATAGTTCCTCTACCACAAATCCAGAGGGGGAGCTAGTTATTAATATTAATATCGCCTAAGGAACAACATGCTTTAAAATTTATTAAAATATACTTATTATGTAGTTCTAGACATGTAAATTCCCATGAATCTTTTCTGCATGTGCCTCTTTACTTACTAGTCTTACGTATACTTTGTGAAATATTTCCTTGGCTTTCACTATAGTATAGACTTATAGTCTTTGCTTAGAGCCCGACACGGATGCGGGTATCGACGGATTTATCCGCGGATATCCGCGAAGTTAGTGTCTTGGCGGATACAAACTGTATGGCAGTCCGGATAATTTGCTGATAATTTCTAAATAATGACGTTTATTTATTTTCACTCAGGTATATTCTTATTTTTGCTTGTGGTTAGGCGACCCGTGACACTGGTATGGGAGAATAGTGATATATACAGAGCATTGCGACCATAAAGCCGAAAATCTGACCTAAGCCTAGCTGGTTCCTGTCCTCAGTTAATGGAAGTAAGCAACAAAGGTCAATACGTCGGTAGTTGTCACAAGAGAAAGTCCTTCATGAACCTGTGACTGTAGGCGTTCTGGTGCCAGGTGTCAGGCCTATGTTAACATATCTGTCCGTTCGAATATCTTGAGTGTAATATACCAAAACCGAAAACCAAAACCAAACCCTATGGCACTACAGCCCTTGAAAGGCCTTGGCCTACCAAGCGACCGCTCCTCGGTCCGAAAACCTGCAGATTACGAGGTGTCGTGTGGTCAGGACGACGAATCCTCTCGGCCGTTATTCTTGGCTTTCTTGACCGGGGCCGCTATCTCACCGTCAGATAGCTCTTCAATTCTAATCACGTAGGCTGAGTGGACCTCGAACCAGCCCTCAGGTCCAGGTAAAAATCCCTGTCCTGGCCGGGAATCGAACCCGGGGCCTCCGGGTAAGAGGCAGGCACGCTACCCCTACACCACGGGGCCGGCTTAGTGTAATATACCGTAGTTAAATATTTAAAATATCCGCGGATAACCATTGTGCGATACGGGTGCGGATGAAGGAAGTGCGGATGCAGATATTATTATGTATATCCGCGCAGGGCTCTATACTACCACCTTATTTGCCTATTTATGTATTTATTTGTACATACATACATATCCTCATAAATGCATGAATCGTCTTTACTCTTTCATTCGATTTTCTTTCCCACTTTCCTGTAATTACATTACATAGTTTTGCTGTTCTGCACCGTTTGTCAAGTTATACTGTACACCTTTCTCATCTTAGACGAACATATATTCCTGGAATGCATTTGAGGTAGGCTAAATACTGTGCCAAATCAGGAAGTAACGAACTTTAACGCGTAGTGAAAGAGAGAACGGGAGGTTTGGAAAGCAAACAAACTTACAAATTGACCGATATACAAAAGTTGTGGTTTCCATGAAAAACAGAGCGGTTAAGTAACCAATCATGAGTTAACCAATGTGTTTAAGCTGTGCTTTCCTACTGTTAGAGGATATGGAGGGATGATTCCCACAAAGAAACAACAGCTCGGATATGCTGCTAAAATAATCCATTATGTTCCTGACAACTAGATAGTCTTCTAACTACAGATCTTACTGTGGCCAACCTCTATTGTGGACACGGACAGTGATTTATCTTTCAAGAGTTTTGTGTATGACGGACTTTCGATATGTGGACATGTTTTGTGGAAACTGAATACAATATTTCAATTTATCCGGAAACAAGAACAGAATTCATGTTTTAATCATGAGCCAAGTAGTTTTGAATGAACATTGCAGTACTTTTGTCCAATATTGATTTCAGGTTTTCTTGCACTAGTTTTCAATTTAGTTGAAGAAAAGAAAAACTCCAACAACTTTTGCTCCCTTTAATATTGAATATAAAGAAAATGTTTTTTCATACTTCCCTCAGTTTATATTTCATGCATTCGGGAGTTAGTGGGTTCGAACCCCACTGTTGGCAACCGTGAAGATGGTTTTCTGTGGTTCCCCATTTTTACACTAGGAAAAAGGTGGTGCTGTACGTTAATTGAGGTCACGGCCGCTTTTATCCACTCCTAACCCTTTCCTATCCCATCGTCGCCTTAAGACCTATCTGTGCCGGTGTGACGTAAAGCCAGTACTATATACATATTTCATCTTCACCATTTTCTGGTCCCCGCTATCCGAATGGGCACTATGCGAATGTGTATGTTCCTTTCAATCCTATTTTTCATCTCCTAATGTCTAGGCGCTTGCTGCGTATGGTACATTTTTGTCACAGCGGAAGGCTGTGTTGGAGTATCCATTTGTCGTCGGCGCCGCGGACGATCCATTTTGCTGGAACATGGCAGTACTTGTTTCCATTAGCCTGCTCAGCATACAGGGGTCGGTTAGCCAGCAGGGGCTATTATAGAACCTAGATTAAATGCGATGCTATTATTGGCAAACAAAATCACTAGAAAGGATGGCGCGGCTACCATGTATACATGAGGTCATGTCCCGCTGTCGGATGCACTCCGAGCTGAAACAATATTTTACATGGCAGATATTAGATCATATTATAGATTAAAGTTTACCTCATGACTCGCGATTGAAATTGGATTCTGATCCGTGTTATCACAGTGGCTTCTGCAGGACTAGCTCACCAAATATGTACAACACTGTACAAGTTTGTTTCACATACAAACTATCTCACTATGTTGGTAACAAAAATTAACTCAGATTTTCCTGATGTCCTGTGTAAAGGACACTCGGTATATGAATTTATTACGGAACCTCTAGTGAAGTTCTATAAATTGCACCACATAACAATTATTCGTACAACTAAGCTTTGAATCTGCTTTGAATGTGCTTTCTTTCTATTTATGGTTGTTTCGAGAAGTATTTCTGAGTAACCTTCAAATTGCGAGTGCTTTTATATCTGCAATGGCAGATTCAAAGATATTCTATATTTCCGTAATGCGTAAAAACTATTAACATAACCTTCTAAGGCGTCAACTCAAAAGACCTGCACCAGACCTCTCCGGAGGCCACATACCTTTATTATAAACACAATCGTAAGTAACTTTAAAAATGCATATGATTAGTAATAAGCATTACTAATAATTATATAATCACTAATTTTTATGATGTAGGAAATACTTGGGAATCGCTGGGCATCAGTTTCATACCAATTCTAGTTCCTCAGTCCGGCTCCATGGCTAAATGGTTAGCGTGCTGGCCTTTGGCCACAGGAATCCCGGATTCGATTCCCGGTAGGGTCGGGAATTTTAACCATCATTGGTTAATTTCGCTGGCACGAGGGCTGGGTGTATGTGTCGTCTTCATCATCATTTCATCTTCATCACGACGTGCAGGTCGCCTACGAGCGTCAAATCAAAAGACCTGCACCTGTCGAGCCGAACATGTCCTCTCGGCACAAAAACCATACGCCATTTCATTTCATTTCATTTCTAGTTCCTTAGTCACAACAATATTGTAGTAAAATAAGACTGAAAATGTGGAATTCTGTACGTAATAAACACTGTTAATTCGGATATTCCAGGTTGTGAAAATGAGAAAAAGCATTTTTCATCACAAAGTGATGACAACATTATTCATTAATACTGCTTTAAAATTCGTTTAGGAAAACCTGTGTCAAGTTCCCATAAGGAAACCATAATGCAGTTTCCCCGATTACAAATATTTAAGCATTCAAGCTCCTTAGGCTTATTCAATCGTGAAATTGTCATAATTGGATATGGAAGCTGAAGGCCAGCGTTTACAAAGTTGGCGTTCATATCCCTTCTAGTGCACTGTCACTGCATTGTCCAGCAAGGAAGCTTTCAGTGGGTGTATCAACGGCGCACTGGCTACCAATCCAATTGACGAGTCCAATGCCACACTGGGGTGAATCGCTGGCGATTTCACCATTTAATATAATTTGGCGTGGCTGTTGCTAGCCTGGTCTAGTCCTTGTAAGGCAGACCCTCCGACGAAGGGTAGGTGACATCTGTCGTGTTTGGAAAACTACGTGTTATTGTGGTGTAGGATTGTCTTGTGTGCGGTGGATGGCTTGTAAGGATGTTGGAGGGAGCACAAAGAGCCAGTGCCGGAACCAAGGGAAAAAACTGTTTAAGATTAAAATCCCCAACCTGTCAGGGATTCTAACACAGGGCCCTCTGAACTGATGGCCAATATGCTTACCATTCATCCAAGAAATTAAACTTTTTTATTTCTTTTACTTAGGATTTGTTCTCTGTAAAAATTGGTTTGATGACTGGCGAATAATTAAGGTGGCTTTCTACAGAAAAAATATTTACTTTTTGCTCTTTTATGTTCTTCTGATAGATCACATCTTCGTTCCTCTCTCTATTAAAATTTCTCGGTAGTTTTGCTAGAGATTTGCATTCTACGAAAAAATATGGTTGACATAATGTATGAGTACAACACTGCTCTGTTTCTCGCAAGATGTGTGTTATTGGAGTTGTATTATTTACTCTCTTGTTCAGTGAATAAACCAAGAATCGAGCTATTCTTTGTCCTCATATTTCATAACTTAATTCGATGATTCACTTAACATTTTCCACAATTTTTAGATCCTCTTTTGGAGGATAAACGAAAATGACCATGCATATATTTAATAATGAAGTACAGTAGATACAGGTTAAAAACAATATATATAGGTACATTGTAATATTATCATTTTCTTAAGAAAAGAAACCACGAAATGAGTAAAATGCTGCGAAAAAGTACGATTGTTAGTAAAATAATGCTTAAGAAACAAGAATTTCGTAAAATACTGAAGAAAAGTAGAAGAATTTAAGAAAATACTGGTGAAAAGTACGAGAATTAAGTAAAATACTGCTAAAAACTACATGAATTTTGTGAAATACTGCGAAAAAGTACCAGTATTTTAAAAAATACAGGTGAAAAGTACGAGACATTAGTTAAATTCTGCTAAAATCTTGTTCAACTCACGGTAGTTCATCCGCTAGAAGAAAACCTCTACTTCAAGAAGAGTGAAAGGATTGCCTCGTTTTGATCTTTTTTTAATACGTACCGGATTCTCTTGGATGATCTCAGAGTTAGAACGGCGTGAAGAGCTCACTGAATGTAAATAAATTATTTTCCCAAGTGTATGTACGTATTGGAAAGACGGCCCCGTGTGACTTGATCGGTCTCCCAACACTGCTTAGTCCACTTGAAGCTAATGCGAGCGCAAATAGCACCAGGACATTCAACACCTCACTTCATTTTTCAGGAGAGGTGCGGCCATTTATTTGATCACTTTCCTTTATCTGCGTAACTTTTCTCTTTGTTTACGAGAGAGAGAGAGAGATCATGTGGCTCCTAGACCATGTAAATCGATCGTCGAGTGAATGTTTACTTTAATATCTAAACCTAGCTTATCCTTTTCAGTTCTGAGAAGAAATTTGGGGCAATTTTACTAAAATGTTAGTAATAAAGAGCTTATTGAATCAACGTTGCACACATATAATATTAAATGTTATTAGCAAGTTAAGTAAGAAGCTAATGGATTCATACCATTTCTATTGACTTCTTGTCCATTCTAATGTATATGGATCCCTGTAAGTTTTTAATATCGTTAACCCTAGCTATTTTTTGAATATTGCCAGAGTTTAGCACGAATTAATTATCAGAAATCCTCACTATACCTCCATGCTCAAAATTTAAAACGTAAAGTTCCAATATATTTCTGAATACCCTATGAAAAGTCATTGTTGCGATAGAATGGTGAAGTGATAAACTATTTAGGAGAGGCATCTCTTCCTTCGCGTGACTTAGTCATTTATTAACATTTTTATTTCCTGCTTTTGAGAGCATTAGCCTGAAATGTCACCGAAGGACTGAACCAATACAAAGCATGATGGTAACGGTGTGGTAACTGTTGTATAGCATATGATACCACAGGTCCAAAACACTTGATTCCTCATACTTCTTGGAAAGAATGGTATGGCCCAGTGTATCCCATGCGATACATCATATCTGAACAAACGTCATATTGAAGGTTTGGTTGAATTTAGCCTTACAAAATGACCATAAACACGTATTCATTTTAAAGAAGACAACATCACATGAAGAGTAATTTGAGAGGCTACGGCGAAAGCTAACCATCCGAATTACATTTTTATTTTAGTATGAATTATACAAAAACGTGATCGCTTTTGCGCAACGAACTGGAATCTCCCGCTGTCTGGACGAGTGTGTTAACCAACTCCGCCAAGAAAATTAACATTTATGTATCATTCAACTTAAAATATATTAGGATAGAGTCGAGGGATAGGTAAATTGGTAAATGACTAGCAAATTTATCCTCATTATTAATTAAAAAAAAATAATATTCTCGAGAGGAAAAACTTGTAAGTTTGTTCAGCTGAATTGCCTGGTTAGTTAGGCATTCGCCTCTTCCATTCAAGATCGGAGGATTGAATCCCGAATTAATTGATTGGCATTTAAAAGTGCTTAAATGCGGGACACGCGTGTCAATAGATTTGTTGATACGCGAAGAAATTCTTTCTCGGGCCGAAATTCCTGCAACTATTTCTCGACCCGAGAATTGCTCGTGGTCATCAGATATACCATAGTTTTCTCCTAATATCTAGTCGTCATTCGAACATCTACGTATACAGTACAGTATATATTCTGAGCCCATGCTAATGAGTTCGATTACGACTCTGTCCGGTGTATTTGAAGTTGCTCAAATGTGTCAGCCCCGTGTCGGGAGATTTACGGACACGTAAGAGGACTCGTGTGGGACAAAATTCCGGTCCCACAACGATACCACAAACCACCAAAATAGTTAGTGGAACGTAAAACCGATAATAATAATAATAATAATAATAATAATAATAATAATAATAATAATAATAATGTCCAAGTGTGTAATCAGTTCCACCTTCGGTTACATTTCTCTAGCTTTGCTTGTTTGTGGAAATATCACGTCGCATCTACTGGAGTGATCAACATGATCGTTGGTATTTCAATAAAATACAAAGAAGATTTAGTTACAAGTAGAGCGGTCATTCAGAAGTTACTCCACAGTGGTGAATTTTAAATAAAATGTATGTATGTCAAAAGTGTTGGAAAAATATTGGGAACATTTATTTTTCATATTAAAAACTACAAATTATTATGATGATGATGATGATTATGATGGCGGTGGTGGTGAAACAAACAATAACAAATCCGTGCAGCTTATAGGCCATATGGCCTTCGAAGACGACTATTGATTTCCCAGCGAGATAGCCTTCAGATATTCGATGTCACGTGGTCAGCGTGGAAGTTGGCATCAATCCAAAAGAAATATTTAATAGAGATATGTTTCGAGCTGAAATTGATAAATTCCAGGGGTTCCAGGAAAAACGAAACAAAAAGTCCAAGTTCTGGGAGGAGAACAAAGGACTAACCAGCAAGTCATTTGTTGACCGATGTCTAAAGTAGGCCAGAGTCGAAGAAAAAATAGTCATAATTTTCTTCTTCTTCTTCTTATTATTATTGTATTATAGTGCTTTTTGTCGCGGTACGCAACGGTACGCAGTACTAGCACCGTTTTCTCGAAAAAAAAAAAGAATTTGATTATTATTCGGAATATTCCTATCACATTTCTTATGAAATGCTTAAAATCAAATTTGTTTGTTCACTTTAGTTACGCTTCTATACATATAATGCGTACGAGCATTTGATTGAAATTTCTGTGAACTGCCGTTCTAAAATTATCACTCTTTTTCCCATTAAGCATTTCGTGTCGTCAGCTCGGAGATAATGAAAAAGATCATCTCCGCCTTGCTCTTTCTTTGTCCTCCCACATTTTGCCTACTGGAATACAATAGAGTATAGGAGGTTGGTTTTCCCACCCTTCAGCAAACAATCTAACGGTATCCATATTGCTACTAGTGCCGTTGAAATGAAGTGGCGTGTGGCTTTTAGTGCCGAGAGTGTCCGAGGACATGTTTGGCTCGCCAGGTGCAGGTCTTTTGATTTGACGCCCGTACGCGACCTGTGCGTCGTGATGAGGATGAAATGGTGAGGAAGACGACACACACATCCACCCCCCGTGCCATAGAAATTAACCAATGGTAGTTGAAATTCCCGACCCTGCCAGGAATCGAACCCTGGACCCCTGTGACAAAAGACCAGCATGTTAACCATTTAGGCGTGGAGCCGGACACTAATGCCGTTAATACCACCGTACAGTTTTTTTTATTTAACTGCTTTTATTATTTTTTAATGATTTGAATAGCATGAAACACTTGTTTTGTGCTGCCGAAGGAAGCGAGTTCATAGTTATTTAGTAGAAGCAAGGGGTGCGCGTAGTTTACAAGTTAGAGAAGTGAAATGAATAAAATAACTAATTATTTTGTACGGTGCGTACGCAATAAAAGAATTCATGGCGATTATTTTGAAGTATCGTATTTTGTGAACCTGCGAACAGCAAATCAAGTGAATATGAAGAAAACATCGGAAGTATCGATAGATTTATTACAATTCAACAGGGAAACATTTCTGACCTTAATTGAACCGATTGTTGGACATTAATTCCGAAAAATACCTTATTCCAGAGAAACGACTGGATTTATGCGAAAAATAACATGCTAGGTTGAAAGATATGTCAAAATTTTACAAGTTTCGGAACAGAAAAACGGATGGATGTGAAAATGTCTTCAGAGTGGGCCAGTAGTAAAATCAGTACCTTTTGAAGCGAAGACGACGGTACAAAAAGGGAGATTCATTTTATGAAGAAGTTCAGGTGAATACTGCCACCTTTTTCTTGGGATAATAATAATAATAATAATAATAATAATAATTCCTTTGTTGGCGAATGTAGTGTTTACAGTGCACTCCGCCTTCCGTTATGGTCTAGAATAGATTTGTTACTTTCATTTTCGTCTCTTAGTCTCATCCTTGGCTTTGACAGTATGAAAGTGACCTAGGTGTGAGTGATGCTAGTAATACCATTCCTTATACAGCCAATCCCTGTTTATGAACGGTGTGAAAATATCGCTCGTAAGGTCGATTGATGCATACATTTCAGTGGACTTGGCAGACTGATATGTAATAGCAGCTTTTGGCTCTGTGAGGAAAGCAACGGGGAAACTACCTCACTCCACATTTCCCTAGTATGCTTCTTCATTGACGCCTAGGCTACCTATGACAGCTATTGGAGGAGCTGTGTAGGATCAAACTAGCCTTCGGGATGAACATACAAACATAATAATAATAATAATAATAATAATAATAATAATAATAATAATAATAATAATAATAATAATAATAATAATAATAATAATAATTTCGTGGTATGCTGGAAAATACCTTATTTCAATTCCCGGAACGCGCACCGAAATCGTAGCCCTATTAAACGATCACAAAACCAACGTATCGACATATACACAGAGGTGGTGGCCTATAATGACTAAAGCTCGTGAAACTACTCTACATTAACTGTACTGTACAGTGACTGATGGCATTACTGCTGAAGGAATTATGAAGGTACCTTTCACGCAATATTGAACAAGAACTCACCCATCAAGGACGGGTACAAAAGGTGGTATTCTACATATTTGAGGTAAGATCGAATGTGTCAGCTTTTTTCTGTCTGTATTACTCATTTAAATGCATGAAAACACACAGCGTCGCTTGTTTACTACACCGAAGTATCTGTGTTATTAAAAGGTGGTTAATTTCACGTTGTGGTTGCTTGTTGAGCACAGGTGCAGGTGTTTTAGCTAGTGGAGGTATGTAAATGACTGGTCACTCATCTCGGCCGTGACAGCCATCGGAAGTGCATCGCAGGCCCGGCAGACTGGCTGTTAATGAGCCAAGTGCTAATGACCAGCCAGTGCTAAGTGCTTGTTATCAATCAGAATACATCACACACACACACACTTCATTGTTCTTTTTTTTCGATAGTATTCCTGTGTTTGTTACATTTATGTACCCAAATTTGTCTTCTCTGTAACCTTCAATAAAAATTACCGTTGCCGGTTATGTAACTGCGGAATAATATTTATGACATTGGTACTTAAGGACGAGAAGCAAGCGTCAAGGATGAAACTGCGTGGCTATAGATGAATGAAAGCCTACAACCTGTTTTCCAGTCCATGACCGGGTCAGGGATGGGATGAATGAAGCCCCCAACTTGCAGCGAGGATAGGAATTGTGCCGGCTGCCGAGACCTGTCGCACTCCTCTGGGGCAATAATTAATGACTGACAGCTGAAATGAAATGATAGTGGAGAGAGTTGCGGGAAACTTAAGTACCCGGAGTAAACCTGCCCCGCCTCCGCTTTGTCCAGCACAAATCTCACATGGAGTGACCGGCATTTGAACCACGGTATCCAGCGGTGAGAGACCGGCGCGCTGCCGCCTGAGCCACGGAGGCTCTCTTGGCTATAGATAACATTGCTAAATAACTTTATACTATATTTCTTCTTTCCCGCAAATGGATCTTTCAGGACAGCGTGGAATCAACATTTGTTGACTTTCCATTTTGCCAATTAGCTCCCTGTATGGATCAGTGGTAGAATGTCGGCCTCTATCTCCCAAGATAGCGGCTTCAAACCGGGCAAAGGTAGTCGAATTGTTGAAGGGTGGGAAAAAGTCCATTCGATACACCGTGTCGTACGATGTTGTCATGTAAAAGATCTCTGGTAATGTCTACCCGTCAAAATTCATTACAACTCAGCCATAAACGCGCAAGAGATGGCGTCAAATTAAAATGCTTGCACACGGCGGCTGATGCCATTCGATTATTATTATTATTATTATTATTATTATTATTATTATTATTATTATTATTATTATTATTATTATTATTTAGCCAATTTAGCCATTCTGGCATATGCAACTAGTGGGCGTGTGTCCGTTACCCCGACCATGTTATGTCATCTAGTCTTCTTCATAAAATCCCTGCGTTTGTGTGATTTTTCTGTTTGTACCAATTCGGCATGATTTTGAGCATGTGTGGATTTTATTAAAATAAATACACATTCTATTTGGATTAAAGCCATGTTATATTAACGAGTCTAACAAAAAAGCCGAGCTTTCTGCCAAGTTCCATTAGCTTTCATAATATAACGTGGCTTTAATCCAGATTTTGTTTTAATAGGTGGCAATTAGCCACGAAAATCTACGTTTCGTAATATATGGATTTTGTTTGGTAGCCTGTTTGGGTCCATTCTTTTCAGGTGGCCCAAGCATTGGATTCTTCCCGTGTCCATTGCTTTTTGGTTTTTGGCCCTAGAAGTTTTCTCACTAAATTGCATTTATTGAATTAGTTAAATTTAATTCATTGGATTACTTCCCAATTTATGGGTTACCATTACATCAAAGCATGCCTTACCAAAAATGTATTAATTAAAGTACATGATTAGGGCCGATAACCTTAGATGTTAGGCCCCTTTAAACAACAAGCATCATCAAAGTACATTATTAAGATTAGAGAGGAAATATATACAGGTTGTTTTAGATAGTCTGTTGTGAGTGTACACATAAACCTTTCTAGGGAGCCCTTCAGCGCCAACAAAACGGGCGTCCTGAACTATTGGTTTACTTACACCAAATATATCAATCAATACTGATCTGCATTTAGGGCAGTCGCCCAGGTGGCAGATTCCCTATCTGTTGCTTTCCTAGCCTTTTCCGAAATGATTTCAAAGAAATTGGAAATTTATTGAACATCTCCCTTGGTAAGTTATTCCAATCCCTAACTCCCCTTCCTATAAATGAATATTTGCCCCAGTTTGTCCTCCTGAATTTCAACTTTATCTTCATACTGTGATCTTTCCTACTTTTATAGACGCCATTCAAACCTATTCGTCTACTAATGTCATTCCACGCCATCTCTCCGCTGACAGCTCGGAACATACCACTTAGTCGAGCAGCTCTTCTTCTTTCTCTCAGTTCTTCCCAACCCAAACATTGCAACATTTTTGTAACGCTACTCTTTTGTCGGAAATCACCCAGAACAAATCGAGCTGCTTTTCTTTGGATTTTTTCCAGTTCTTGAATCAGGTAATCCTGGTGAGGGTCCCATACACTGGAACCATACTCTAATTGGGGTCTTACCAGAGACTTATATGCACTCTCCTTTACATCCTTACTACAACCCCTAAACACCCTCATAACCATGTGCAGAGATCGGTACCCTTTATTTACAATCCCATTTATGTGATTACCCCAGTGAAGATCTTTCCTTATATTAACACCTAGATTCTTACAATGATCCCCAAAAGGAACTTTCACCCCATCAACGCAGTAATTAAAACTGAGAGGTCTTTTCCTATTTGTGAAACTCACAACCTGACTTTTAGCCCCGTTTATCAACATACCATTGCCTGCTGTCCATCTCACAATATTTTCGAGGTCACGTTGCAGTTGCTCACAATCTTGTAACTTATTTATCACTCTATAGAGAATAACATCATCCGCAAAAAGCCTTACCTCCGATTCCACTCCTTTACTCATATCATTTATATATATAAGAAAACATAAAGGTCCGATAACACTGCCCTGAGGAACTCTCCTCTCAACTATTACAGGGTCAGACAAAGCTTCACCTACTCTAACTCTAAGATCTATTTTCTAGAAATATAGCAACCCATTTAGTCACTCTTTCGTCTAGTCCAATTGCACTCATTTTTGCCAGTAGTCTCCCATGATCCACCCTATCAAATGCTTTAGACAGGTCAATCGCGATACAGTCCATTTGACCTCCTGAATCCAAGACATCTGCTATATCTTGCTGGAATCCTACAAGTTGGGCTTCAGTGGAATAACCTTTCCTAAAACCGAATTGCCTTCTATCGAACCAGTTATTAATTTCACAAACATGTCTAAATAATCAGAAAGAATGCCTTCCCAAAGCTTACATACAATGCATGTCAAACTCACTGGCCTGTAATTTTCAGCTTTATGTCTAAAGGGGCTACTATAGCAACTCTCCATTCATCTGGTATAGCTCCTCCGACCAAACAATAATCAAATAAGTACTTCAGATATGGCACTATATCCCAACTCATTGTCTTTAGTATATCCCCAGAAATCTGATCAATTCCAGCCGCTTTTCTAGTTTTCAACTTTTGTATCTTATTGTAAATGTCATTGTTATCATATGTAAATTTTATTACTTCTTTGGCCTTAGTCTCTTCCTCTATCTCGACATTATCCTTGTAACCAACAATCTTTACATACTGCTGACTGAATACTTCTGCCTTTTGAAGATCCTCACATACACACTCCCCTTGTTCATTAATTATTCCTGGAATGTCCTTCTTGGAACCTGTTTCTGCCTTAAAATACCTATACATACCCTTGCATTTTTCACTAAAATTTGTATGACTGCCTATTATGCTTGCTATCATGTTATCCTTAGCTGCCTTCTTTGCTAGATTCAATTTTCTAGTAAGTTCCTTCAATTTCTCCTTACTTCCACAGCCATTTCTAACTCTATTTCTTTCCAGTCTGCACCTCCTTCTTAGTCTCTTTATTTCTCTATTAAAATAAGGCGGGTCTTTACCATTCCTTACCACCCTTAAAGGTACAAATCTGTTTTCGCATTCCTCAACAATTTCTTTAAACCCATCCCAGAGTCTGTTTACATTTTTATTTACCGTTTTCCACCGATCATAGTTACTTTTTAGAAACTGCCTCATACCTGCTTTATCAGCCATATGGTACTGCCTAACAGTCCTACTTTTAAGACCTTCCTTTCTATCACATTTATTTTTAACTACCACAAAAACAGCTTCATGATCACTAATACCATCTATTACTTCAGTTTCCCTATAGAGCTCATCTGGTTTTATCAGCACCACATCCAAATATTTTTCCCTCTGGTTGGTTCCATCACTTTCTGAATCAGCTGTCCTTCCCATATTAACTTATTAGCCATTTGTTGGTCATGCTTCCTATCGTTCGCATTTCCTTCCCAATTTACATCTGGCAAATTCAGATCTCCCGCTACAATCACATTTCTTTCCATGTCGTTTCCCACATAGGTGACTATCCTATCAAATAATTCCGAATCCGCATCAGTGCTACCCTTTCCCGATCTGTACACTCCAAATATATCAAGTTGCCTATTATCTTTAGAAATGAGCCTTACACCTAGAATTTCATGTGTCTCATCTTTAACTTTTTCGTAGCTTACAAATTCTTCTTTCACCAGAAAGAAAATTCCCCCTCCCACCTTTCCTATCCTATCTCTACGATACACACTCCAGTGCCGTGAGAAAATTTCTGCATCCATTATATCATTTCTGAGCCATAATTCAACTCCTATTACAATATCTGGTAAATATATATCTATTAAATTAATTCTATTCCTTTCTTTACAATACTTCTACAGTTCAACACTAACAATTTTATGTCATCCCTACTTGATTTCCAGTTCCCTGTTCCCTTATCACCGCTCCCTAGGCCATCCCGTTTCCCTGAATCTACCTCCCTATTACCCTTCCAAACAAATTTCCTAACTTATACGTACCACTGCGGTTTAAATGAAGGCCATCCGAGCGCAGATCCCTATCTCCTACCCACCCATTAGGATCTAGAAATTTCACTCCCAGTTTCCCACATACCCACTCCATAGTCTCATTTAAATCCCCAATCACCCTCCAGTCAGTATCCCACCTACACAGTATTCCACTAATAACAATCTCCGCTTTCTTAAACTTCACCCGTGCTGCATTTACCAGATCCCACACATCTCCAACTATGTTGGTACTTATATCAGCTTGCCTTACGTTGTTGGTACCAACGTGAAACACTACCACCTTCTCCTTCCCCTCCTCCCTCTCTTCTACTTTCCTCAACATCTGCCTCAACCTAATTCCTGGATAACATTCTACCCTGGTTCCCTTTCCTCCACACACTTTCCCCACGTGTCTGGCACAGCTGCCACTAATTAATTTGGAAATGATTCCCCTACAGCCCACTAGCAATCCTATAAAGGAAACAATTTTAAGTTTGTAAATGTTTTTGAAATAATTTGCCGTGGGCTATTTTTCTCCCCCTTGGTCAACTTGCAGCGACTAATCGTTATCAGTTTCAAATCGAACTGTGCGATCAGTAATTATTACTGTGTGAAATGAGCCGATGTTCTTAACAAAGGTAAATTGTTAGAGCAATAATTCTTAGAAAATCCTGTATTCTGTATCTGTTTGTTGAGATTGCTCGATAGCCCGTGTTGTGTTGCAATGTTTAGTTATTGATACCCAGGTGTTGTACTTCTTGATATAGAGTAGTAACTCAGCATCCTCTCAGAATTTTGTTTTGACATATCTACTGGATTTTTGCCACTTAAAAGAGGTAAACTGCAGGGAATCTTTACGTTTCGCAAAGACTTTGTTCCGTGTCCTCAGCAAAGAAACTCGACCGGCACGACTGTGACTGTTTTAAAACTGTGTATGAATCTGTTTTCTGTCTGTCCTTCGATAACTGTTGCCGTTGCTCGTGATGTGACTAATGTTTAGGTTATACGTAGAGACGGGACGGAGAATAGGCGTCAGTGATCAGATGGCATCGTTATAGGTAGTGCTGTATTGTATTCACATTATAGATAATATTTATAACATTCTGAATACATTTAAATTGGCAGAAGAGTAAAGCTTAGAAAATTCTGAGTTTTGTAACTGTTTATTGAGATTGTGTGATAACTTATATCGTGTAAAAAATTGGTGTCCTTATTCTTTATAAAAAGTGATAATTCACCATTTTCCCAGAATTTATGTCGAAAAATCATGGAAGTAAATGGCGTTAGAAATAGTCTATGTGAGTGCTGGAATTCCGTCTACAGATTTCTCACAATTACCTCTTATTATGCGGTCATGGAGAGTGCTTCCAAATGGTTGACTCAGAAAGTTATAGACCTACTACATTGTTTAGACATTTAGACAAACGTGTAACTCATGCTGAGATTTCAGATATTGCCAGCTGGAAAAATTCAGTCTTCAGTCCTATTTTTAATATGTTCCGCCTTTTATGGCCGTCGTACAACCGTTTTCTTTATAGGTTTGTAATAATATAATGGACTTGTGGTATATCTCTGGAAGTTTCGAGACAACAAGGTGAAATAATTGGTTTGGTATTATTACTCAAATCAGTTGTGTTCAATAGTCATCACATCTTGAACAAGAACATTATTTAAACATAAAGGGATGGTGCTTTTTTTATTCCTACGTGGCCTTAATTAAGATACAGCCTCAGCATTGTCCTGGTGCGAAACTGAGAAACCACGGAGAATCATCTTCAGGGCTGCCGATGGTGGGATTCGAACCCACTATCTCCCGACAGCCGCGCGTTCTTAACCACACGACCACTGCGCTCGATGATGGTGCTCTTAAAAGTGTCGAGTTATCCCTATGTATGTGTGCATCAGCGAGCACTTCACCATAGATAATCTTCTGAGAAATTGTGTCCGAACTAGGTGTTGAGATGTGTGCTCAAACAAAAGCGAACTTCTTCGGTGTCTTAAACTGTGCAGGACGATCAGAATATACCTTGGATCACTGCATTATATATTGATAATTTTTGTAACTGTTATTTGTACTTGAATAATTTATCAAGTGACGTGATTCATTGTGTGCAATTATTAATAGAAAGCCTCAAGGGAATGCAAGATCAAAAATGCGCCTTTTCTTCGAAGGTTCCCATCCATGAGAACAATTCTTTATCTCAGATGATGATTATCGTGTTAAGGGGAAATACAACTGAATAACCAATTTTTGCCTTCTCCACATGTAAGTATTGCTCCCTATAGTTAGCTGTCACTCTTCTATCGTAACAACGGGCTATCCACTTTGAGATTGAAAAGAATGAGAGGGCTGCACGAACAGATTATCAAGTATGTGACTCAGTGCCACTTTCTAATGTCACTTCCTGGAGGGAAGGAGTGGGATTCGTGCACCCGGAGATCTATATTGCGTGGAACAAGCAGGATTAACTACTGATCTCTGCTGTTTCTTGTCCATTATAATTTCTTTCAACTCTTCTGCAAATGTTGCCTTTAATTCAAAACAATTCCTCGCTGCTAATCGCAACTACTACATTTATTATCTAAGGACCGAAAATGTATATGTTGCTGAACATGTAAGAAACTAATTTTGCTGAAGGAGTTATTGTACTTGTAATATGCTTCACAAATAATGAAAATGCAGTGATTTCTCAACAAGTAACTTATAAAATATAAATAGTGTTTGGTGAAAAAGTAACAAACCTGTGTTTGGGGGTTATACACTAACATCCGCGCGCGGTATTTCGTACCTATCGTAAGAGGCGTCTAAAAGGGGACCCAGGGGTTCATAACTTGTGAGCGTGGATTGGCAACCACGAGGCCCTTAAGTGAGTCCTGGCATTGCTTCCACTTACTTGTGCCAGGCTCCTCATTTTCATCTACCCTATCGGACCTTCCTTCGTTAACTCTTGCCTTTCTTCCGATCCCGGTGGTATTACGATAGCGAAGCCTAGGGAGTCTTTCATTTTCACGCCCTTCGTGGCCCTTGTCTTCCTTAATTTTTTGAAGTGTCGAACCCCTTGCATTTTCCCCTCCGTTTAGTGTTAACAGAAGACGATTCCCCAGTTGTTCTTCTTCTTAAAATAATAATCACTACCACGACCACCTGTAAATACCACAGCTGCACAGCTTTCGGCTCTACCTCCAGACGATCAATGTCTGGATCTCAGTGAGTGTGAGAGCAGAATTTTGGCCTGAAGAATCATCTGACACTAGGAGGACATCCGACTTTAAATTCTGGGCTAAAACCCAAACTTAGTTAGCATAGCTCCAGCGACCCCAGAAATAACTGGCATAAGCTGGTTATATTTTTTTAAATGACGGGAATAGGAAACGGAAAGGTAAGGTTGTTTCCTTGACGAAACTTATCAGCTACACAGTACCGTACCTACAAAAGCTAGTGTTATACTAGTATCTTGTCTCCTTTTACGCTTTACGGGGGTGACTGGCGTAAATGTAAAACGATGATGATGATGGTGGTGGTGGTGGTGGTGGTGTTGGTGCTGGTAATGAGTACCGCTGGAATTTCTGTGACCTAAAAACGTCGGAAATTTGCATCCACTTATACCCTAAAAGAATATTGCCTAAACCTTGAACAATTGACAGATCAGAAATATTGTCTGAAACTTGCTTATCAGACCAGGAACTAACCGATTACGTTCTTATTGTTCAGTCCTTTCCATTTTGACAACCTGCTGTTTGCGAAACGTTTTACCGTCAATATATTTCTTAAGGAAGTGAAATAAAAATAAGAAAACACAAACAAAATCACTTGATATTATCGGTATACAACATGTAGATAATACTTGTAGAACGGCTAAAACTATTATAGGCTGATATTACCAGAAATATGCTCCTATACCGTTTTGAGTCAGATATGACGTAATGATAAAATATGGTAATACAATCATTTATATGATTTATATGTGTTCACAATGTGTAGAAATGTGTCTTTAGGCCCTAGGATCGATTCCCAGTGAGGTCAGGGACTTTTCCCTGGACCTGATGGCTGATCCGAGGTCCACTCAGCTTATGTGATTATTACAATTGAGGAGCGATCTGACGGTGATATGGCGTTCCCGGTCTAGAAAGCCGAGAACAACGGCGGAGAGGATTCGTCGCTTCGTAATCTGCGGGCCTTCGAGCTGAACAGTGGTCGCTTGGTAGGCCAAAGCTCCTCAGGGCTGTAGTGCCATGGATTTTAGCTTTTAGGATAAAAATATTACATGTCATAGAAATCCGATCCTTAATGATGACGATGATCATCGTCGTGGTGATTGTTGTTGTTGTTGTTGTTGTTTTAAGGGCCCGAACGTCTAAGTCATCCATCTCTGATAAAAAGCTAAGACACCCTTTAATTCCGTAGATGACACCTCTGCTCCATTTGAATCTGTTGAAGTCATTTTCGTTGACATTTTTTTTTTTTTTTTTTGGCTAGTGGCTTTACGTCGCACCGACACAGATAGGTCTTATGGCGACGATGGAATAGGAAAGTCCTAGGAGTTGGAAGGAAGCGGCTGTGGCCTTAAGGTACAGCCCCAACATTTGCCGGGTGTGAAAATGAGAAACTACGGAAAACCATTTTCAGGGCTGCCGACAGTCGGATTCGAACCCACTATTTCCCGGATGCAAGCTCCCAAGTGACTTTCAATAATTGTAGTTATTGATGATGATTGTTATTTAAAGAGGCCTAACGTCTAGGTCATCGGACCTAATTGTAGTTATTAAGAGTCCCAAGTTCCATTATTAGTAGCTGTCCTAAACTTTATTTCCTGCGGATTGTCCATACACGCTCCTATAAAATAAATTCCTACACCATTGTCGGACCTCGGATACCAGTTTTGAGGCCGAAACGAGTACAGTTACATTAATTCAGATATAGCAAAAATGTAGCTTACCAGACAAGTAAATAAATAAATAAATAAATAAATAAATAAATAAATAACTTGTACACCTAAATTTCATTGCCAGTTGCAAATGGGAGCACTCATATTTGTAATAAGCGGGCCTGATAGCTGAAAGATTCCATCGCTAGGGTTCCTCAACAATGGCACTGCTGTTTGAATATGGTCGATGTATGTGTGTCTTTCGGGGAAATTCGGATTCTTATGATGAGCGTAATAGCCGATTGGCACAGAGACTAGCTTCTCACCATTAAGGATGTGGTTCGAATCTTGACCAATGTTTGGAATGATTCTTTGGTTTGGATTTCAGGTAAAAATGGAGATTCTGTGCATGCGAATACGATGTGTATACTTGCTGGTATACTCACACCTTTGTGGTTCGAATTGCACCCAAAATTGCCTCGTAGGTTATGGTTGACATATTATTTTGTCATGCAAAAGCAGCAAGCTTGCTTGGTTTTTTTAACCAGTACAAAAAATTCACGGATTGCCTACATTTTTAGATGTTACAGCCTTTCTACTCCAAAGGTAGTGGTTTACCTCCTAATGTCATAACTGATACCAATCACCTTTAATTTGTTTATATTTTAGAACATAGAGATTTACACTAGTTGGAGTGCTAAGCTGTAAAATATTGCACAGTTCTATTACCGAAAAATGTAAGCTTAAAATGAATGTTTTGTAATATTAAATAAAGTTTCATAGCATGATGGGTGGTGAGTGTATAGTTTCCATACGTTTGGAATGGATAATAGCCTGCGGTTTCCTGTTACGCACTATTCCATTTACTGAGCGTTCGGTTTGGAAAATAATTCTATGTGAATGCAGCGAGGAGTCATCATAACAAAATATATATTATTCTTCATGCTTTGACTGTTCATTTGTTGGATCTTTGATGTCCTTCTTTCCTTCCTTCCTTCCTTCCTTCCTTCCTTCGATAGGATTAAGAGGCTCGTAAAATAACTCCTAGGCGACAATGTTTCTGATATATCGACGTCTCGAAAAACATTAAAGTAGTTAATGGGATGTAAAGTCACTAATAATAATAATAATAATAATAATAATAATAATAATAATAATAATAATAATACTTCATTATGGTTTGGTATGTATTTCGGACTGTACAACCATCGGAGAGAATTAATTTTTTGTTGTATTTGCGTCCAGTTTAATTTTCGTAACCAACAGACACTATTTTGTTAATACTTGTACCAGTGATTCCAAAATAAGATTAAAATTGACGATCACATTATTATTACTATTATTATTTATTTATTTATCTCACAGCGCTCAATTCGTAGGTTAGTATAAATGGACTGATAAATAATTATCAAGCACCGAGCTCGATAGCTGCAGTCGTTTAAGTGCGGCCAGTATCCAGTAATCGGGAGATAGTGGGTTCCGAGCCCCACTGTCGGCAGCCCTGAAGATGGTTTTCCGTGATTTCCCATTTTCACACCAGGCAAATGCTGGGGCTGTACCTTAATTAAGGCCACGGCCGCTTCCTTCCAATTCCTAGGTCTTTCCTATCCCATCGTCGCCGTAAGACCTATCTGTGTCGGTGCGACGTAAAGCTAATAACGAAAAAGAAATATCAAGCATATTCATGCATAAATTGATGTAACAATAGGCTATGTTCTAAAGTGTAGTTGAACTTCCGTTAAGGAACTTACATGATTCTGCAGTTGCTGAGATTCGAAAATTAATTATTTGACGATTGTTATTATTATTATTATTATTTTTTTTGCTAGGGGCTTTACGTCGCACCGACACAGATAGGTCTTATGGCGACGATGGGATAGGAAAGGCCTAGGAGTTGGAAGGAAGCGGCCGTGGCCTTAATTAAGGTACAGCCCCAGCATTTGCCTGGTGTGAAAATGGGAAACCACGGAAAACCATCTTCAGGGCTGCCGATAGTGGGATTCGAACCTACTATCTCCCGGATGCAAATTATTATTATTATTATTATTATTATTATTATTATTATTATTATTTTGTTTTATTTTATTTTTATTTTTATTCGTGGAAATTAGATGTATTAAACATACTTGGCGTCCTACTGTGAAAACATATAAAGTGTACAGTAAAAACAATCTTCGTACTAGATATCTAGGCCCTTGGAGAGTTGAAGGTAAAAGCTTCCACTATACATAACCTTGGAATTAAATTAGGTAGACACGAAAACATTATGCCTGGCCACTTTTGTGCTCATGAATTGAGCCGTTATTCATTGTTAGTGTATGCTGAGGGAACCTCAGAGCCATGTGCAACTCCAGAGGAGGAAATCTCCTTTATCAATTTTTCGAATTTATGACGGGGAATAGACCCCTTCATTCCGGGTTAATCTGGATTCTGACCCTCAAATTTGTTTTCTTTCACTCTGTAGAGGGTGGTAATATTTGCAGATACAAAGTACTAAGGAGGAAGTTTGGATCCTTTCTTGATGATGTGTTTTGTTTCCAGGGCGGTGGTGGCCGTTCTGCTGGCCGCCGGGCTGGATGTGAATGTGCGTACGGCGGGAGGAACAGCGCTCCACGAAGCGGCTCTTTGCGGGAAAGTAGAAGTGGTTCGCACCTTGCTGGATGGGGGAGTCGACCTAGGCATCACGGACTCGCAGCGCAACACCGTCATGGACCTGCTAGGACAATTCCCAGCGCACGTCACGCAGGATATCACCGCTATCATCAGGAGTAAGTCATATTCCTTGCAGATCACGATGCAGCACGGAAGGTCTTCTCCGCGAAACTCTCAACTGAGAAAAGAACATGCTGAGAGAGCAGACTCTATCATTAGCATCCACTAGGTTAGTTCAGCGTGTTGAGAGCAACCCGTGACGAGACGAGTGAGATCAAGGAAACCGCATTGTCCTATAAATTGGTTCCATTGGTTTCAAATAGACACAAGTAACGTATCTCATAAGTTCATCGCTTTTCTTCCATATCTTAGATCTGATTAATTATTCCAATAAAGACTCCCTATCAGGGAGATCTTGCAATAGCATTAAGACTTTCCAGTGATGTAAACATGTGCCTTTTCATGAAAAACTACTAATGTTCTCATCTTAAACATGGTGTTACAGATATTCAGTATTTTTAATTCCTTGCGTTTAAATATCAGGGACATCATGTGGTATCATCAGGCAGACTTATAATAAGCCTTATGAATGATTGTCAGAATTATGTTGGGACAAGAATGTAAATATTTTAATCGAAATGTTCTATTGATAAGCAGTCCTGCTCGTTGGCTGTATGATCAGCATATTGGCCTTCGGTTCAGAGGGCCTTCAGTTCGGTTCCTGGCCTTGTGGATTGTAACTGTGTCGAGTTAATTTCTGTAGCTCAGGACCTGGGTGTCTTGTTTCGGCTTAATACACATCTACAGTTCATAGAAC
Organism: Anabrus simplex; assembly: GCF_040414725.1. NCBI lineage: Eukaryota > Metazoa > Arthropoda > Insecta > Orthoptera > Tettigoniidae > Anabrus > Anabrus simplex. Next base: position 97,825,906 of record NC_090267.1, read on the forward strand.
ACCCCACACTACTAACCACCACAGAACACGCAGTTGTGAATACTCCCGTCCGTAGAGGATTGGCACCAGGAAAGGCATCTGGCCGTAATACTGGATCAAATCCACACCAAGTACCAACCTCAAGAAATTGGGGAAAAGGCCAGGAATTATAAGAGTAGTCTATTTATAAGCTACTTTTTTAGATATAGGAAACATATGGTGGCAAAAGAAATGTTTGCAATGAAGTAAGATAGAATAAGATAGTAGCTACGAAATCAAAGAGGACATCAAAGATGTAATGTATGTATGTATGTATGTATGTATGTATGTATGTATGTATGTATGTATGTATGTATGTATGTATGTATGTATGTATGTCCAACACTTGTCCCGTTTTTCCAAGGGTTCGATCGGATGCTCTGCCTGACTTTAACCTCATCAGAGGACTTAATTATATAAAATGATTGACGTGATAGTCCGGCTCCATGGCTAAATTGTTAGCGTGCTGGCCTTTGGAAACAGGCGTCCCGAGTTCGATTCCCAGCAAGGTCGAGAATTTTAACCACAATTGGTTAATTCGCCTGGTACGGGGCTTGGTGTATGTGTCGTCTTCATCATAATTTCATCCTCATCATGACGTGCAGGTCGTCTACGAGCGTCAGATAAAAAGACCTGCACCTGGCGAGCCGAACTTGTCCTCGGACACATCCCGGCACTAAAAGCCATGCCATTTAATTTCATTGACGTGATGTATGATAGTAAAAAGGGAGAGAGTGAAACCCGGTGCCGACACATAGCCTACTCCTGTCAGATACCACCAAGGGGTCTGTTCAAGGCTTTACGGCACCATCCGACGGACGAATCACAATCACCAGCATCATATGCCCCCAAATCATATGAACATTGCGGGGAGGTTTGGAATTGAATCCAGACGTTTGGTACACGATCTGATGTTTAGAAATTGTATACCACCATCTCTCTCACCCTGCCGGCCAATATTCTGATGGTGATTTTTTTTTTTTTTTTTGACCAACGCGACTCCAACCGGCTAACCAGGGTGTCGTATAGACTTCATGCCGTAACGATCATGGCCACTAGGCAGGCATACAAGGACTAAGATCTAAGTAAATTAGGAAAAGTACAGAGCCCAAAAAGGTAAACCGAAATTTTTCATGAGTGGTAGAAAATAATTCTTCTCGTTATTTCAGCTAAGAATAACTAAACATAGAAGTAACATATTCATTTTTTAAATGCATCCTCTTCATTCTAAAAAAATATGAAGTGCACATTTAATATTTTGTCAGAGTAGATAACTAACATATCCCGATCACCATGGCGCTACAGTCGTACTGACTGATGGTTACTTGACGGGGGATAGGATAAAAACTGGTTTCCAACACGAACTTCCAATCCAATAATGCATTCGTGCCTGCGTCGAAGTTTGAACTGAGCATCTGTTAACGTTAACCTCTTGATCCGTGTAATGTAGTTGATAATTAGTTGAAGGAGCCTTAAACAAATAATAATTATTGTTCAGATTCTGTTGAAGTTTATAAATTCCAAGTTCGTAACTCTGAAGTCCTGTTTGACTTCAAGGTGTTCTCTTTCGTTCATGGGCCGATAATCTAGATGTTAGGCCCCTTTAAACAAGCATCACCATCTTAAGTCCTTTGCTTCATTGTGGCTTTGGTACTGTTCAGTTATGGAAAGCAGATATTACCAGTGATATACTGTCTTAACGGCATTCAACTAAAGTTCTCCTGTCAGCTAGTTACTATTTATTTGCTAAGACTTCGTTGCCGTTTACGATCACTTGTTTGAGAGTAATGCTCTAACTTGTATTCGTACTCCTCTACCTTGACTTCGTGATATTATCCGTTAGAATTTATCTGAGGAGATATACAAGCTGTGGTGGCTTTTTGTTGTTTTTAAAATATTTTCTATGGGGGTTCTCTGCTATTTTAGTCATTTAATATTCTGGAACAACGTTAAATACATCCTGAAGTTGTTAAGCGCTGCTCTTCTTTGTGCATAATATTTGTAATAGAGAACAACATGTTATTTGAATCTGAGCGTGATTTAAATCTTCGTAATCCATGTTAGTGGTTAGTGTGCTACGCAAGATACTTCCACCGTAGTTTAGTTTTTATATGGTGAATACAACAGGCAGTATGGGTTGCAACTGTTTCCAATACGTCTTTTAGCCCGAAGCCTAACTTGATCCCCAACGATTCCGCCTTCATGCGTCACTGAAGAGGCGTAGTAGGGAAACGAGTGATGTAGAATCATATTACTTTCTTCAGCAAGCCAAAAAATATTAGATATAAGTCTGCCAGAGCCCGTTGTAATGTATGTGTTAACAGCAAATGTAGTTAATTGGCAGTTGAATATAATAGGCGGTTATACAATCACCAATAATATTTATAAATTTCATAAGCACAGAGTAGGTTTTTTACCGGTCATTGCACATATTTTCTAAAATGGGTTTGTTTGTTTAATACCTGGTTTATTGAAAGTATAATTACAATGTGAGACGCATCTAACTTTCATTCAAATGCAAATATTATCGAATTTGACAAAATTAAAGGAAGGTATTTGACAAAATGTGTAATTCTCAAGCCAAATAAAGTATTCGCCGGATAAATATGCTTATAGCGCTCACCTAGTCTCGTACAGTGATATCATGGCCCTTTATCTCTTGATTTGGACTTGCTATCTTTATCAATTAATCAGTTAATGAACTATACTTGCCCTTATTCTACATGTCATGATTTTCTTCCCTTTTCTGAATAACGTCAGCTAAAGCGTTCCATCATTAAGTCCGTATCTGCTACATCCACTGTCTTCAAATAATTTAAGAATTCACTAGGATTGTGAAGGTGTTTAGATAATTCACAGAGGATTCCAGACTCAACTCTGAAAAGCTGAACAGTCTGATGAAAATATATGTACTATTTAGAATAAAATCAGACTATAGCGAACGATACTTCATAATTATTATGCAACTGGACAACTGATCAGCTAACAGACAACTAATTTCCTCACTGAGAAAACATTGCGTCTTGCTGATTAAAAAAAGGGAAGAAATTGGCGCGTACTACACTGATGAAATGTAGATGTCAGTAAGTGGCATTTGTTTGTATCTACGATTAATAATAATATTTTAATAATTACTATTATTATTATTTATTATTTTAATTTTTTAGCCAGCATGGGACTACTTAGTCAGGTTTATGGAGGTTTTTCTTCTTCTTGTAAGCTTCTTTCTGCTTCTGGAATCACTCTTCCTAGTCTCTGCTTGTTGATTTTTGTCTGTCGTCTAGTGTGTTTATCTTTCAATATGTTTAGTGTATTTGTTTTGTATTTTAGATCTTCTGTTGTAATATGCAACTCTCTCATGTCTTCTTTAAGTTCTGTGATCCAACTAATATTATTCTGACTCTTACTCTTCCATAATTTTTCTATTATTTTTCTACTGATTCTATTTTCTTGTGACCATATTAGATGCCCTAAGAATGATATTCGTTTCTGTTTCATTGTGCTAGTCATTGGTTCTGTTTCTTTATAAACTATCTCATTGGAAGCTAGTCTCCGGACACCGTTTACTTGATAATTTTTATTTAAACAGGTTCTCACTATTCTCCTTTCTAACTTGAGTACTCTATCTATTGCAACTGTGTGTCTTGTTTTGAATAATGCTTCACACGCATATGTAATTTGTGGCTGGGTGACTGTATTGTAGTGTTTCATTTTTGTTGCTCTTGAGAGACACTTTTTATTATAAGTATTCTTGGTAACATGCTGTGTTGTAACGAGTTTATCTGTTCTATTTTGCCATGCTGGTTTCTCGTTCAGGTTGTATGTGATTATTTCACCTAAATATTTAAATTTTTCTACAGTTCTTATTTCTTGGTCTCCCAGCTTAATTTTGTTTGCAAGCGGAGGCTGAGTCAGCATAATTTCTGTTTTTTTTTTTCAAATGAAATTTTAAAACCAATATTTTGAGCTATTTTCTGTAAAGATTTTATTTGTTGTTTTGTTTCCCGAATATCATTAGCCGAAGAGCTAGATCATCAGCAATTCCTAGACATTTCAAATATATGTTATAATTATGGGTTCAAATATTTTTCGAGTTGTTCTTGCACCATTCCCTCATAACGCACTCTAGTGCACAGTTAAAAAGGAGAGGTGACAATCCGTCACCCTGTCTTAAACCAGTTGTTACCAAGAATGGTTCAGAAAGTTCTCCTCTGAACTTAATTTTAGAAATCGTATTTGTTAGAGTAATTTCAATCAATTTGATTAGTTTTGGGTGAAGTCCCAAATGCCTTAACATTTTTAGTATTTTTTCTTGAAATCTATAAATGTTATTGAAAGAATATTGTTTCATTTTCTGGAATATGCAGTGACTAGCTTCAAAGTTATTATTCGTTCAGAGCAGCTTCTCCAGGGTCTGAAGCCTCCCTGGTATTCACCTAACTCTTGATCATGTTGTTCTTTAATCCGATTATACAGTATCTTAGAGAAAATCTTATACGTGCAGTCAAGGATGGAAATACCTCTATACTTGTCTGGATTACTTCTTTCACCTTTCTTATGAATTGGATTAATTATAGCTGTTGTCCATTGTTCTGGGAATTTTTCTGATTTCCAAATCTTCTGTAATCATATAGAGGGATGTCTGAGTTGCACTTTCGTCATATTTCCACATATCTGCAAAAACCTTCTTCTCCACACGCTTTATAGTTCTTCATTTCCTTAAACACTGTTTCAACTTGTTTTGCTGTAGGTAGGTTTATATTTTCTGGCTTAGTTTTTATCGGGATATTTGTATCAATTAATAAGAACTTTACAGATTCACCACTGTTCAAGAGTTTGTTGAATGCTTCCGCCATGATTTTTGCGTTTTCCTTATTGTTATGCGCTATTTTTCCATATTTATTTTTCTACATGATGTGGGGGGGGGAGTATTTTTTCAATTGTTTACCAAAGGCTTTGTAATCATCTCTAAAATTGGTTTTGTAATAATTTCCCTCAATAGCGTTTAATAAATCTTTTGACATTTTCTCTTAGTTCTTCTAATCGTTTGGGTGAATTCTTTTCTGACATTCTTGAGGTTCATGGCGTTTCCTTCTGTTCTGTGGGCTTGAAATTTCAACCAAGCTTGATGTCTTTCTTCATGCATTCTATCACAATCAGAGGTCCACCAGGATATCTTTTCCTTGGATTTTTGGATCTTCAGCATTCTGTTTAAGAATTGGTATTAGGTCATCGAAGTTATCTGTTAGTCTTGTAGTTCCTGTTCTTTGCCGATACTGGACATTCTGGATTGACTGATGAGGGTCGTATGTCCTTTTCTCTCCAACTCTTTCTTCTTAATGGAGTAAATTTAATCTAGATTTTAATTTATTGATTTGAACTAGTGCCTGTTCCCCTAAGAACTTTGTGGATTTCCTTGTGAATGAATTTGTCCATACATACTTGGTCTAGCTGCCATTTTCCTTTTGTCAAATCAGGATGTTTCCAAGTTTTAAGTTTGTGTGGTTTTCTTTAAAAATATGTAGATTTGGAGATTAGTCCATGGGTTCTGCAAGTTTCTATGAGTCTTTGGCCATTTCTGTTAGTATATTTATGAGTAGCCCACTTTCCTACTACATCTCGATACTTCTTTTACTTACTCAGTTGAATGTTAAAGTCCTCTGTAAGGATGTTGATGTTATTCATGTTTATTTTATTCATTGCCTGATTGAGGAGATCCCAGAAATTATCAACTTCTTGCAGAGTTTTTGTTAGGACATTTTTTTTCATTGCTAGGGGCATGAGTATTAATGATGGTGTAAAGTTTGTTTGTGGTTTGTAAAGTTAGAATTGCAGTTCTTGGTGAGATGGCTTTAAAATCAATTACGGAATCTATTATTTTCAATCCTGTACCAAACTGGGGGCAATGTTTCATGACCCTTTGCCTGGCTTCCCATTGTACATTCTATAACATTGAGATTCAAACGGATCTTCTGTTAAGTTTCTCATTTCTTGGAACCCTACCACAAGAATATTTTGCCTATGTAATTCATCTGTGAAGTTCTTGAGCTTTCCGGTTTTCAGTAAGGAGTTAATACTGTGCGTTGCAATGTCGTTAATATGCTTATGTGTGATTCTATGTTTGTATGTTTGGTTATATGTGTGTATTTTTGAGTGTTCAGATTCATTTTTGTCCTTTAGCCGACTACCCACCGAATCCGATATAGTCTTCTCCATCCTTAAGCTTGGATGGTTGAATTTTTTAGTAAAATAATTTTCCATATCTGACTATCAACGGTTATCAAACTTAAGTGGAGCAAGCTCCGATTTACAACTACGGTTGTTAGCCGCAGATAATAATATAATATAATATAATATAATATAATATAATATAATATAATATAATATAATATAATATAATATAATATAATATAATAATTGATTGATTGATTGATTGATTGATTGATTGATTGATTGATTGATTGATTGATTGATTGATTGTGCAGTATAAGGGACTGCACCATTTTCCATTTCTTTGGTCACATGATGCAACGTGGAGAATGGATTCTTAGAAACATATAATCCTTGCAAATGCTCCTAGGAAGAAGAAACGTGTATTATATTATTATTGTTTTGCTATTCGTTTATTTGTTTAACGTCGCACTAACTCATCGAAGGTTTTCAGCGATCCAAGGATGGAATAGGGCTAGGATTGGGAAGGTATCAGCCTAAATCAAGATACAACCCTATCATTTACCTGACGAGAAAATAGGAAAACAACGAAAATTTATTTTCAGAGCTTCTGACGGTAGGATTCGTACCCATCGTCTCCCGAATGCAAGCGTACAACGATGCTACCCGAACCGTGCAGCTAACTCTCTCGGTGATAATTATTTTGACCATTAGAATTTAAAAAAATATTTTGTAAATGATTTGACGTGGCTATTTCGTGGCTGTAATAACTGTTAAAGACGATGTGTTATAAGCCCTCTAAAATAGGAGAAAGGGCCAATGAATGAGGTGGGAGATGGGCCATGGAAGGGAAACTGAGATACTGCCTCGCAAGCATAAGACCGTCTGTATCAGAAGGGAACAGAATTTACCAAACGAGATCTGATATGAACGATGCAAAATAGGAGCCTGGCTAATGTAAGTGAAGGAATGATCTAATGTGGCAGTTTAGTTTGGCATGTCAATAAATGTAATTTATACATTATTTATGTTATTTCTTTGAAATATTGTTCAAAATACTCACCACCAGTGTCGGCAGAAACCCTACTCTTCATCCCTAAGATATTCTAAATCTTCAGTTTTTAAACATCATTTGAGTCTTAAGGTACATATTTTAATGTTTTTAATAAACGTTTTAGTTGTAGTTTTGGAACTCTTTTGTCTTTGGCAAACATGAAAGAATTAAATATTTGCGTTTTGTGTTTCAGAGCACCGGTCTGGTCCTGGCGACGAGGGTGACGCGGAACGGGAAGGCTCAGCGAATCCACTGCCTCCCATCCCGGTGCCAGACCCGTCACTGGGTAGCCCCTACGAGAACGTGAGAGTGTCCTCGCGAGCAAGAGGCACCTCGGGTGTTGACTCGTCCTCTCCTAGTACTTCGCCAACACACTGGGAATTCTACCACAACTCCAAGGCGCGGAGCGATGTGGGCGAGGAGCGACGTGTCTCAGGGACCTCTGCTTTGTCTGTGTAAGTAATTCACTTACCTCAAAATCGACCTCTTAATTTCCACGAGGTAGCCTACCAAAAGAGCATTCCTGAAACTAAAGATGATCATTTCAGTGGAGCAGCTCACGTAGCAATCTTCTAAACAAACAAAAAAACAAAACAAAAAAAACAAATAGCACTCAGCGGGTCTCGTGGACTGTACTGCACTACGGTAGTGTACTCTTCTAAGATTTAAATATCAAAATTTCTAAGGAGTCTTTACTTATATAATCTTCCTGAGTGCAGTTGGACTAGACAGAAGGGTGACTGAATGGATGGCTATATTTCTAGAAAATAGAACTCAGAGAATTAGAGTAGGTGAAGCTTTATCTGATCCCATAATCATTAAGAGGGGAATTCTTCAAGACAGTATTATTGGACCTTTATGTTTTCTTGTATATATAAATGATATGAGTAAAGAACTGGAATCAGAGATAAGGCTATTTGGCCATGATGTTATACTGTATAGAGTAATAAATAAGTTACTGGTTTGTGAGCAACTTCAAAATAACCTCGCTAATGTTGTGAGATGGACAGTAGACAATGGTGTTGATGATAAACAGGGTTAAAAGTCAGGTTGTGATTTTCACAAATAGGAAAAGTCCTGTCAGTTTTCATTACTGCGTTGATAGGGTTAAGGTTCCTTATGGGGATCATAGTAAGTACCTAGGTCTTAATATAAAGAAAGCTCTTCATTGGGGTAATCACATAAATGGGATGGTTATTAGGGTATTTAGGGGTTGTAGTAAGGATGTAAAGGGGAGGGCATATAAGTCTCTGGTAACCCCAACTAGAGTATGTTTACAGTGTACGGGACCCTCACCAGGATAACTTTATTCAAGAACTGGAAAAAATCCAAAGAAAAGCAGCTCAATTTGTTCTGGGAGATTTCCAACGAAAGAGTAGTGTTACAAAAATGTTGCAGAGTTGGTGCTGGGAAGACTTGGGAGAAAGGAGACGAGCTGTTTGACTGAGTTTTGTATGTTCCGAGCTGTTAGTGGAGAGATGGCGTAGAATGATATTAGAAGACGTATAAGTCTCAATGGTGTTTTTGAAAGTAGGAAAAACACGATATGAAGATAAAGTTGGAGATCAAGATGACAAATTGGGGCAAATATTCGATTATAGGAAGGGAAGTTAGGGATTGGAATAACTTATCAAGGGAGATGTTTAATATATTTCCAAATTCTTTCCAATCATTTAAGAAAAAGCTAGGAAAACAACAGCTAGGAAATCTGCCACCTGGGCGACTGCTCTAAATGCAAATCAATGGTGATTGATTGATTGATTGATTGATTGATTGATTGATTGATTGATTGATTGATTGATTGATTGATTGATTGATTGATTGATTGATTGATTGATTGATTGATTGATTGATTGATTGATTGATTGATTGATTGATTGATTGATTGATTGATTGATTGATTGATTGATTGATTGATTGATTGATTGATTGATTGATTGATTGATTGATTGATTGATTGATTGATTGATTGATTGATTGATTGATTGATTGATTGATTGATTGATTGATTGATTGATTGATTGATTGATTGATTGATTGATTGATTGATTGATTGATTGATTGATTGATTGATTGATTGATTGATTGATTGATTGATTGATTGATTGATTGATTGATTGATTGATTGATTGATTGATTGATTGATTGATTGATTGATTGATTGATTGATTGATTGATTGATTGATTGATTGATTGATTGATTGATTGATTGATTGATTGATTGATTGATTGATTGATTGATTGATTGATTGATTGATTGATTGATTGATTGATTGATTGATTGATTGATTGATTGATTGATTGATTGATTGATTGATTGATTGATTGATTGATTGATTGATTGATTGATTGATTGATTGATTGATTGATTGATTGATTGATTGATTGATTGATTGATTGATTGATTGATTGATTGATTGATTGATTGATTGATTGATTGATTGATTGATTGATTGATTGATTGATTGATTGTGCAGTATAAGGGACCGCACCATTTTCCATTTCTTTGGTCACATGATGCAGAGAATGTATTCTTAAAAACATGCTCCCCTCTTGCGATGAAAACATTTTCCATAATTACTGGATGGAAGTTCCACTTAGAAGTAGGCCCTACACTTAACGCCACAAGGAACATCCAGTTTTTGGCGATCACTTCTAATGAACCAGACTGCTTCCGTTATCCCAGAAAAATTCAACATAAGGTATTCACAGTGGGACAATCAGTTTTCACAAAACTTTTTAAAAAATCAAACTTTATTCGAAGCAATATGTCCCAGCGCCAGTTCTGGAGCTCTTTTACAGTCTGACTGCTCAGATTTAAAAATATAAAATCTAAAGTCCTAGTCGTTGCCAACTTGCACAGGTAGCAATATATACCCATTTAGCACGAAAATGAATCGGATCCCTAATGTACGCTGCAATTTTCGTGGAATAGTCGTGTCAAAATTGGAATATTTTAAATGCTCCGTTATAAGCATAAACGTGTGCTGCAGCATGGTTATTCTTAATTAAACATGTCTTACTTTGCTCTTTCCATGGGACTTGAACGATTTTCAGTCAATCGTGTTTTACGATAAAAAGTGTACAAGTGAAAATAATCGTGCATTTCAGCCACACGACGTAAATTGATGTTCATTAATACTATTTATACATGAATGATATGAAATGGTAAACATAACGAGAAACTTTTTCCATGCCACCTTCTCTTTATAGTCTCTTCTTATTGCCGCATTATTTTTAATACGGACGCTCAAATTATTGAACAGTACATTCGGTGTGGTTTCGTTAACAACGAAGAAACGCGTCTTTCCGTAGAAAAAAATAATTCTGTTAAGAATTTTCGACGAACTCCATTCAGTACGAACTTGGAACGCACGTTTTGAAATTTTAACACCTTAAAAGCCGGACTTTGGGAGGCGTAGAAGTCTACAGAGCAAGCTCTTGTTTTAGGTAAGACCTGTCACAAAACTTCCATCAAAATATCACATGGCGAGTAGAATATAAAAGAATATGAGCAATCGTATACGGAACAAAGACAACTAATGTAGCTTCATAATGAGCAGATAGTATGACACGGAACATTTGAGAGCTGAAGATTAATTAGTAGATATTGTCAACAACTTTAAATTTTTGTTGGCTTCATTTCCTGAGACAATGCCATAAATTAAGAAATCAGCTATAGAATACAAGTAGCTTCAAAAGTTTACCACTCCGTTCATCAGATACTTTGAGATAGATGATTTCTAAAGGCTACTAGAATTACCTTCTGTAAACCATATCTTGTTGGGATCTTGACCTGACAGCCGATTGGCACTATCACTAGCTTCTCATCTAGGCGACGTCCGGCTCCGTGGCTAAATGGTTAGCGTGCTGACCTTTGGTCACAGGGCTCCCGGGTTCGATTCCCGGCAGGGTCGGAAATTTTAACCATCATTGGTTAATTTCACTGGCACTGGGGCTGGGTGTATGTGTCGTCTTCATCATCATTTCATCCTCATCACGACGCGCAGTTCGCCTACGGGTGTCAAATCGAAAGACCTGCACCTGGCGAGTCGAACTTGTCTTCGGACACTCCCGGCACAAAAAGCCATACACCATTTCATTTTTTTCATCTAGGCGACCGCGATTCGAATACCGGCTAGTGGACGCGAAATTTTGAATTCAAAGGTAACGTCCGTGTGGTTTGGATTACACATAAAAGTGCAGATCCCATGGCTATGATCACGATATCAACAGATTTAAAAAATGTTTGCTTTCCATTCCTGACCTGTGGTTTAGAAACTGCTAATTGACTGACCAGCTAACAGTTGTTGGGTGGCAGCTTAAATGAAGTTCCTCCGTTCTGGTCTATGAAGGACAAAAACGTATTTTATTTATTTTCCTAATCCGTTTATGCTCCAGGGTTGGGTTTCCCTCAGACTCAGCGAGGGATCCCACGTCTACCGCCTCAAGGGCAGTGTTCATGAGCTTGAGACTTTGGGTCGTTGATACAACTGGGAAGGAGGACCAGTACCCCATCCAGGTGGCCTCACCTGTTATGCTGAACGGGGGCGTTGTGGGAGGATAGGAAGATTGGTGGAGATTGTAGGGGGAAGGAAGTGGCCGTGGCCTTAAGTTAGGTACTATCCCGGCATTAGCCTGGAGGAAGACTACTTTGAGGATTGCTGTGGTGGGAATCGAACCCCCCTTTATTCAATTGATCTCCCGAGGCCGATTGGACCCCGTTCCAGTCCTCATACCACTTTTCAAATTTCGTGGCAGAGCCGGGAATCGAACCCGGGCCTCCGGGGGTGGCAGCTAATCACACTAACGACTACACCTCAGATGCGGACTAAGAACGTATTTTTTTAAAATACGAGGAACAACGACTGCAACTCCGTTCGGAAAGGAAACTGATGAAAACATTAGAATGAAAAGACTGCAATTGTATGATTACATGTGGAGGATGGCTTCAATAGGATCCCAAGAAAATATTTTGAAGTAAGTCCCAGAGGCGAAAGGTTGTTGATAATTGTTGTTTAAGTGGGTCTAAACATCTAGATGATCGGTTAGAAGCAAACTTTCTTGAGCGCAGGTGGCCTAACATTTTTTTTTGTTGTGTGATCTTCATATGTAATAAATTTCATATTATTCCGTATTGAAGAGCAATATAATGTAACACAAAAGCTAAAAAGTTTCCACCATTTCAGTACTTATTTGTTGTTACCTGAAAAAAGTTACATGTTTTTGAAACTAGTTTCGGTCTTGTTAGAGACCATCAGTCAAAATTGTAAAGGCAAGACATGAATTATACAATTTATGAAATTAGAGTGTGCTGTTGACATTCGGTGCAAAATAAGTAAAGAGTTGAATGATAAAACACTCATCACGATCACACTTCTCAACTTTTTCTTCCAATTTGAAGAATGCACCTCCCAAAAGACTCCGTCAAACACTTAAAATACTAGCACTTGAAGAATTTTCCCAAATTCAGTTCAGCTGAAACAAGTGTGAACAGAATAATGTTGATGGGTAAGTGTTGAGGTGTTCATTTGTTTTAACCATGAAAAGTTTGAAAGAGAAAAAAGCAAAGAAATAGAATAGAGCTGAGTTGTAAATGGGAGGAGGAAGAGAAAGGAGGTAAGGTGGGGCTGAGGGATGTGGTATGGTGGGTGATTGCCGGAGGGAGTATGGATGCAAATAAAAATGGGGGTTTAGATTAATTTTGTTTTTATTGAAAATATAAATTAATAAATCAGATAAATGGTTTGATTTTTCCGATATCTCATTAAGGTTGAAATTGGGATTAAAGTATTGATCCAGGTGGATGAAATAATTTTCAAAGCAGAGAGCCCTTCCTTATTAACCATTTTTGAGATTTTCAGATCTTGATCAATATTTGTGAATTTGTGGTTTGAGTCCATCATATGCTTTCCCATAGCTGAAAATCTATTATACTTGCATGAATGTACATGTTCTAAATTGATCTATGAACCGGACGAGTTGTCCGTTCGGTTAGGGGCGCGCAGCTGTGAGCTTGCATCTGGGAGATAGTGGGTTCGAACCCCACTGTTGGCAGCCCTGAAGATGAGTTTCCGTGTTTCCCATTTTCACATCAAGCAAATGCTGGGGCTGTGCCTTAATTAAGGCCACGGACGCTTCCTTTCCACTCCTAGGCCTTTCCTATCCCATCGTCGGTGGGACGTAAAGCCAATTGTAAAAAAATGATCTATTAATTCCTATTTTCAATAAAAAGAAATTAAGAAGACCGCCTGGATGAGCTACTGGTCGTACTCCTCAGTTGTATCCCCGACCCTAACTCTCATACTCCAGAACAGTGCCCTGAAGGTGGTAGAGGTGGGATCCATCGCTGAGTCCGAGGGAAAAACAAAACTGAAGGGTAAACGGATTAAGAATAGGAGGGACGAGAAATTATTTTGTAACACACTTGCTTTATATATTTTTCCCAGCAACATGGCGATCCACCTAATGGGCAGTCGGGATTGACTGTTAGGCTGTCTGTGGCGTGGTTTAAGACCGCGTGATATTATAGGGAAACAAATTTCCAAAGTCATGGAGAAGATATGTACAAACTGATGTTAGATAATGAATGAGTCGACAGTCGTTCATGGACAGGGCAAATTAAAATGCTCATATTCACTCACGGCTTGCTGCAGTGATGAATATGATGATGATGGTTATTGTTATAATTAGATAAAAGATCCTTCAAGCAAGTAACTCAATGTTGAAAACATCGTAGGCATATGAGCTACGAATTTTAGGGAAACAAAATATAATGAAGTATTAGAATATATTCTTTATTCATTCCTAAAGATTACAATCCTTTTTTTTTTGACCCTAGGCGGACCAAGCTTTTTTTTTTTTTTTTTGGTAACACGCTGGACCAAGGGAGGGCTAAATAATGTCCACCATTATATTTTACCCATATGGTTGTATTTACAATTTTTGCATAAGTATTGGCTCTTATTAAGTGAATTAAGTAAGAAATGTTGTATAATAAGAAACGAGTACATAATTTAAATATATGATATAAATTAATTTATGAAGGTTAATACTTGAATCAATTCTTACTCAGTATTCACATCTTCATTCAGATTCATCCTCCTCAGTCTCACACTCATAGCATGTTTGTCTTTTGACTGTATTTTCTGCAAATATACAAGTTGAATTTTCCACAAACAATAGTCGTTTTTACGAATTTGTTTAGTTTTTTACACTTGGTATGACACTCTTTGCTACATGTATGGTACCTCCCATTCCCTAATGGCTGCTGCTGATTCTACGTTGTTTTGGTGATTTTCTTCTTGAGGATGGCTTCCATTGACATGATTATGTTGTTCCGCAATCCAATTATGTTTGCAGCGCGATGTTCCACATTTGGTTGTAACATACGTTTATAACTTCAAATAATTAAAAAATCGTTACAAGGTAGACCAGAGGAGGGCCATTTTGTGACCTCTTCGAAATTTAGTCCACATAATTAATTTTTCAACCAAAAAAACTTCATTGTCCTTATCGAATCGTTAACTTTATACTATTTCTGACACAAAATGAGAACACTATGGTGAGACAAAGACAAAGTCACCTCCGTACAGGCCATGAAGGCCTCCACCATTGTTAACCGTGGCACGTGATGGGGTAGAGTGGCTAGCTCTACGTCCGGCCGCCTTTGCCCCTAGGAATTAATCTGGTACTCATTTTTGGTGTAGGCTGAGTGAACTTCAGGGCCATATGCCCCTCCGGAAGTGGAGATCTCGTTTCTTAAATTTTACGACTTCCTGACGGGGATTCGAACCCCACGTCCTTCCGGGCAAACCGAGCACGCCTTTACCGCTTCGGCCAGGCAGCCCCTACTATGGTGAGAACATGTTCTATACTATAATAGTAATAGTTCTATTAAAACGTGTGGACATAAATTGACTCTCCCTTGATTCACGTAGGGTTAATCATCATTATCCGGTGGATAGATTAGCAGTTTGCCCTTTTCTACCACTACGAGCGCTAATTTGAAGCTCTTGTAAGTACGTTCGCTGTGGACATTTAAAAAAAATTAAAAAACTCCTGAAGGTATTGAACCAAGGAGCATATTTCAGAAATAATTATGTAAATAATTTAATTTATATAGGATTTGAATTATAATTGAAACGAGTAAAGGGACAAGCGATTTTAGGCTGCTTTTCCCGAACTACATTTAGGCCGGAAGTAGTTTTTCTTTTACTTTGGCTCACAATTTGAATCCTGTCCGGGCCTTTTATCCCTTCATCTTTTGGCACTATTGAGGAAATTGCTACGTTTTTCGTAGTATTCGGACCGCTACTTTCCCTGCTAAGAAATGTTTTCAGCATTAAAAAGCAAGAGGCCTAACTCTCGAGGTGAGAAGAACAAGAGTTGACTATAGAAGGTCAGATAGGAAAAAATGGAAGTGAGCAGCCTGGCACAAATAAGTGCAAGCAATTTCAGACTCACTTAGGAAGCCCGTTTAGTCATCTCTTAGGACAGAAAGGGCTACCACAATCTACAGGGGTTAAATGTTGATGGTGGTGGTGGTGATGATGGTTACTAACATCTTGTGGCTAACATATAACCGACATTGGAGTGCGGCTTTGGAGGATTGGTACCAAATCTTCTGAATCGTATAGGGTTCTGAGACAGAGAAGTCATTGCCATGCATTTAAATGCGCGATTTCTTATGCTAATGGTTTGACGTCGCACACCAACTCGGACAGGTGTTTTGGCGACCATGGGCTAGAAGAGGGATAGAACTGGGAAAAAAGTGACCGTGGCCCGCAAGTGCCTGGTGTTAAAATTAGGAAACAAAGAAAAACCGTCATAGGGGTTCGAATCTACCATCTCCCGAATTCAAAGTAACAGTTGCAGGCCCCAAACCGCGCAACGATGTCGTTCGTTAAATGTATTTCTTCGTGTAAAAGAGATAATCTATTGCACCTATGTATGAGTTTATACTTCGTTAGTTCGGTACACCACATCATTAATGGAGAACGAACAGAGGGGTTGTCTGTGTGACTGGTGGTAACTAGAAAAGTTGATTTGTTGTTATAAGAAGAAAAAGAACAAGATGAACGACTTGAGTTGTGAAATAATTAGCTATTATTCGCGCTTGGGCTGGAATCAGTTCTCGAGCCAGCGGTTTGGAAGGCTGTCGTCTACCCCGGTGTCCACAACAGCCGCCGCACTGTTACGTACAACTAATTAAAATATGAAAATTTAACGTTATGTGCAGGTAAAAGCGTTTACCTTATTGGTGCTGCTTAAACCTCACAAGCTAACAGTTTTCAACTTTTCTCGTAAGTAAGCAGCGAGTTCTAAAATTACAGGTTGAGCTAACAGTACAGTAGCAATCATGTGTAAGCCGTACTTCAACGAGAAAGAAAAGCACGTAAGGCTGCTTTTGGTGGTCAAAAACTAAAACACTTTTAACTTCTATCAACATTTCATGTTGGGACATTTTTATATTATTGTATTCCCTCAATAAAAATCCACAATTCTAGCCCTTCAGGCAAACAATTCAGTGTTGAAAACATCCTTGGGATATGAGCTGTTTGCCCTTTTCTACCATTACGAGCGTTAATGTGAGTCAATGCAGAGTTTCACTTAAGCCCTATAACTACATTCGGAGTGGACATTTAAAAAAAATCAAGAACTTCTGAGGGTTATTGAGCCAAGGAACACATTACAGAAATAATTATGTAAATAAGTTAATTTGGATAGGATTTGAATCATAATGAAAACGAGTAAACATACAAGCGATTTTATGCTGATTTTTCGGAACTACATTTAGAACGCAGGTGAGTTTCGAAATTTTCTTTTTACTCTGATAGATCTACCCAAGACTTCCAATTTGAAACCTTTCCGGGCTCTGTATCTCTTCAAGTTTCGGCACAATTGAGCAAATTGCTTAATTTTATGTTTTTCTTAGCTTGTCTGCTAAGAAATGTTTTCAGCATTAAAAGTATGCTTTAATATTATAATCATTTTACAGTAAAGACTAGGTCGGACAGAATCAAGATCGAAACCTTCTAGATTATGTGAAAATGGAGGTTACCCGTGATCATAGTTACATCAAGGCTGGGGTGGTTTGGATAACAAAAAAAAAAAAAAAAAAAAAAAGCGTGTTCCAGTGAAGTGTACGGAGTGTCAGACCAAGGCAAAGAAGACCGAAATAAATTGAAGAAGGAGGTGACATGTTAATGCAATACAGAGGAGTACTTCACGGAGCTATATGATTGATATCTATGCTACGTTTTTTTTTCTACTTGCTTTACGTCGCACCGACACAGATAGGTCTTGTGGCAACGATGGGACAGGGAAGGGCTAGGAGTGGGAAGGAAGCGGCCGTGGCCTTAATTAAGGTACAGCCCCAGCATTTGCCTGGTGTGAAAATGGGAAACCACGGAAAACCATTTTCAGGGCTGCTGACAGTGGGGTTCGAACCTACTGTCTTCCGAATACTGGATAGCGGCCGCACTTAAGCGACTGCAGCTATCGAGCTCGGTATATATGCTACGATAACACTTCTGTTAACGACTGCGTATTGTAACATACGTTTGAAAATCAAAACGCTGAATTCTCGTTCAATTTCTTATTTCTTTCACATCTTGCGACTGCCAGGAAACCGGGTTTTACAAATAGTGATAAGGAATCTTGGAAAGAAGATAAGACACTGGATCGACGAAATTCTGCAAGATCTCAAAGCAGTTGGACTCGAGATAGCAGATGCAGAGAGCAAAAATAAAATGAACACCTTTCTTAAGACTCACAAATTTTCAGCAGAAATGGCACATAGAAGAGCTATAGCGATTTCAGACGAGAAAATTACGATCGGAAGGGTGCCTTCGTAGCTCAGACGGCAGTGCGCCGGCCTCTCACTGCTGCGTTCCGTGGTTCAAATGCCTGTCACTCCATATGAGATTTATGGTGGACAAAGTGGAGGCGGGGCAGGGTTTTCTCCGGGCACTCCGGTTTTCCCTGTCATCCCTCATTCCAGCAACACATTTCATCTGTTAGACATTAATCATTGCCCCAGAGGAGTACGGCATGCTTCGGCAGCCGGCACAATTCCTATCCTCGCCGCTAGATGGGGGCTTCATTCATTACATTCCTGAGTCTGTCGAATGACTGGAAATGGGCTGTGGATGTTAATTTTTCATTTACGATCGGAAGGAATGAAGAAGTACTGGACTAATCACAAGAACCAAACAGTACAACATTCAGAGAGATAGTGAACGTGGAATGACTCACGTGGTCCAATGTTGCCAGTAAAGTTAATAATTATCATAATAAATTAATTAATGGCTGAATGTTTTTAACTTATATAGATCAATCTCGCAAGAACTTAAAAATATCTGTCACCGCACTGCAGGTCTCGAAAGTTAGAACCCATTTAGAGAATTTACAAATGAATGAATGAATGAATGAATGAATGAATGAATGAATGAATGAATGAATGAATATGATATCAGGAAAGTTCGAAAAAATCGGTGCCCACCACAATGCAGACTCTCCTTGCGAGTACGACAGTTTGCAATGCGGAAGGTGCGCCTAATGTAGTCGGCAACATGGCGTACACAACCGCTAGAAGTGTAGTATACTCAGCAGGCATAATGATATATTCACTTCGTTGAAATTTAAGCAAATCGTGGTGTGGTGCCCATGAAAGTTTAATAACGATAAGATGAACAGTGAAAAACCTCATATGTACGTTTTGACGTTTTTGAATAGCAGTTTATTCATGAACAATGAAAAACCTCATATGTACGTTTTGACTTTTTTGAATAGCAGTTTATTCTCCATGAGGTCCGATTTTCCTTCCTGGCACCGTCATGAATGTTCTTTTATCTCTTCGCTGGGCAATCGCATGTGAATGCACTACCACAACAGTTTACTAAATTATCAGATTACTATTACTTTTCTCGGCATTTTCCCTGTTTCTTGAGGTCACTACTTAGAGTAGATTTGGCCCAGTTTGACGGCCTGTTACCCTTCCTGACGTCAACCGAATGTGAAAGGATGTAAAGTATTCACTGTTGTGTTTTTGTAGCGATTTTTAATGTGATGTGTTGTATCTGAATGAAGGTGTTTAATGAGGTGAACACAAGCACCCAGTTCCTGAGCTAGAGGAATTAACCTACACAGTTCAAATCCTGGACCCGGCCGGGAATCGAACCCGGGACCTTCTCAAGCGAAAACCAGTACGCTGACGATTCAGTCAAGGAGCCGGACAGTTGCGGGTTATTGTATTAAAATGAACTTTTGTGGGATTATCAATCCATGGAAAATATTATCGCAGAAGAAAACGTCCAGGTGCAGGCGTTTGAAGTCTCACAGAAAAATTCAAAGTACCCACAGTGGAAGAAGAACTATCGGCGCGAGTGCTTCGATGGTAGGTTTGTTCTGAGTACCTATATCAGTATAGATATCATAATCCTTCAAACTATCCTTGGAACCACTACAGAATTTTCACAGGCGATAAAGGATATCAATGAGAAATTTGAAAAATCACAATCGAGGGAGAGGAAATCAAAACTCTGACAAGGAACCCTCACGAGTGCGAGGTCGCAGGTGCGATGTCTAGTATGGGGCGTTTGAAAGTGCTGTAGTAACAATTGAGACAGGAAGCAATATTAGCTGCTAATGACGCACCATGTGCATAGGAGGGCGACAGCAAATGAGTATCCGGAAGGTGCAGAGGTCGACCTTGTATGGAATATATCTGTTATTCTCAAAATTGACTATATCGACGTCCACAAAATGTTCAAAACAAACCTTTTACTTGCACCATGAGCCCCGAATGAAAAATGATGCGCCACAGTGTTCACAAACGTTAACGCCACGGATATCAAAGGCGAACGCCTTGGGAATTATAATCCACTAAGGATGATCAGCAGGGTGTCCGCTCTTACTGAATGCATAGATAATCATGTTGATATAACGTGGTGACAAGAACTGATGGAAAGTGATGGCATGCAACCGAATGAGAACCAGTCTGGCGTTCAGTTTATCGTGAAACTGGCTATCCTATAAAGCGTAGCTGAAGATAATGCGATTGTGTGTTTTGTAGGCACCGAGAAAACAGACATCCAGAGGTTGAATTTGTACCCTGGTTGCAGGTGGTATGAATTGCAATGTCACACACTTTCCAGGAGGGTTGGTTTTCTCTAAAACAGTATGATTTTATAGGCAAGTCAGAAGTCGAGCAACAGAAAGTTATTTTCACCAGATATGGGCCGTAAGCAGTGTTCATAACATAGCTGTAGTTCTGGTAAGTCTATTTTCCCACTCATGCTTGTTGTGACGTAAACATTCCCTAATGCACTTGCTAGGTCCGTGACACGTGATAAAATCGTTGGAGGCAGACGACCACAATCTCCCCTTCTCGCAGTACAATAAATAACTTCCTAGCCAAAATGCCACCCAAAATAGCAGTAGGTGTAATTATATACGCATGTGTTACGGCATTGACGTTCGTTGCCCGTGCTATAACTCTCTTGGCACCTGTAACTGCCAGGGTACTTTTCGTATGCATTTCCTCGTCAAATCCCATTGGTCGGTGTTCAAAATGAATTCCACACTAAACGATCTACAAATGCTCGAGCCGATTTTGCAGTTTGCTGTGTATCGTCAAGTTGCCGCTTTGTTTGAAATCTCTCCAATGCTGTAGCTCCATTTCAAGTTGAACAACCATTCACTACATCCCTTGAAGTCACTGTAACGTACAGTGAGTCAAAATGAAACTCATACACTAGAGGAAAGCTTGTTTATTTCGAGCCAACAGAAAAATATAACCATTACTTTATTTTAGTTTTGGTTCTGGTTTAACAAATACACATTTCTCTATCAAGGTACAAAGTAAATCAACTCCTTTCTTATATTTACAAAGAAAATTAACACATTATTCTTCAACATGCATGAAACAGGTCAAAGTAAAACTCATACACCTTCAAACAGTTCCTGAGCGATCTCTAATAACACAATATTTTTAACAGTCCATACTTTGTTCGATACCCTTCAGCACTTTTCACGGTTCTTAAACGGTTAGGCATAGACTGTACCAACTTTTCGCAATAAGATGGATCTATTTTATTCCATTCTTCACATAAAGCCATTTTCAGTCCATCTTTGTTCGAAACCTGGTGTTTTCTTAACGCTACTTCCAAGTAATGCCATAGATTTTTTATCACATTTAAGTCTGGAGCGTGACTGTGGAGGTGTCTCGAATACCTTTGCGCAATGATACAGCAGCCACATCCGTACCTTTATGAGCTTTGTGCTTCGGGTCGTTATCTTGGTAATATTTAAATCGATCAAGCAATCCAAGATTTTGAACACCAGGTCGTAAATGTTCTTTCAGTATATTTAGATACACATGTTGATCCGTGCTCCCATCAATAAAAGTTAACTCTCCTGGTCCACTAGCTGACATGCACCCCCAGACAGTTAACCACTACCTCCACCATGTTCTACACTTGGACGTAGATTGCTAGGTTTGAGTTCCTCATTTGGTATCCTCCAGACATTAAACTTTCCATCTGATCCAAAGGGATTGTATTTGCTTTCATCTGAAAAAATAACGGTCTTTCAGAAGTCAAAATCTTTTTCTGTATACTGCTTAACGAAGCTAAACCTTTTCTTCCTATCAATCTTGCTAACAAATGGTTTTTCCCTAGCTATTTGTCCATGCCTGTTACTTTTCCTTAGGATAAGTCGAATAGTTTCTGGATGTTCTCTCTTGTTTCTATTTTCCTCAGCCATCATAGCCAGTCTCGGAACATTAATCGATGAATTTTTGTTCGCTTGTCTTACTATCCAACGTTCCTCCCTGAGGTTGAAAATTTTTCTCCTACTCACTTTGTCTTTATTTTCAATGTTGCGTGTACTTTTAAATATATTTATAACGCACTGTACAGTTGCATGCCTCCTGTTTACTAGTTTACCAATTTCTCGAAGTGATTTTCCTCTCTTATGGTGAAATATCATCAGTTCTTTCTTCTTTCGAAAATTGTCCCCTTTGACGCCCCATGATAGCACCGGAACGTGTCTGTACTTCACAACTCTCCACAACAAACTGAATGTGGTGTAGAAACACAAATATAGAGCATTTGTACTGCCCTCTTATTTGCCCATACAGGACTGTATGAGTTTCATTTTGACGTGCCACAGCAGCATATAGACAAAAAATCTGTTATATCTTGTTAAGTTAAGGGATACGCTAACTAGCCTGTGATGACTTAATAATTCAAGACATACCTTTATTGTTCCACATATAAAATGCGACCATAAATTATTGTCCACATTTCTATTCATAAACACATACAAGTTACATGGGTGTATGAGTTTCACTTTGACTCACTGTATGTTCTGCGCAATTTGATGCCCATAACGTAGCAGGTCACTATCATGCACATCCTGTAACTTGTTTCGAGCGTGTTTGAATCGCGCAAACAACAATCTTTTTAACAGGTTAGTCTTGTCCTTCCTTGAAGTACCATAGTTTTTCTTGTGCTCCACACGGTCATATTGCTGCGGACATATTCGAAATCTGTTAGTAATAGTTTTTTTTACTGTGTTGTGGATGGTCAGTCTGGTACGTATTATGTCTTGTACCCGTTGACTGGACAACAGTTGTTCTTTGCTGCGCCTCACCGGAGCTGAGAGTTTTGTCTCCGACATGGACGATGAACTACATGCCTGGACATCTATTTCTAAATCACTTTCAGGCGTATCGTCATCAATGCTTTCCGCATTTGCATTGCCCACATAGTCGAGAATATACGACACTACACATCCCACCGACCTCAATTTTCAAAAACGCTCATATATTTTCTGCCACCTCCTTCTCACTCTGCGAAATATCTTGCGTTTCTTTCTGACGGAATGTCGACGTCCGCGACTGTTGCTGTAGGTATATGGAAAAGTTTGCTTTGTTTATGGTTTCCATTGCACTAGATCAGGCCTTTCCAACTCGAACACTTAGTGCTGGGGCGCACCAGAGCTGCACTCAGCAGCACCGTTCCCCTCCTTCCCCACCTAACCCACGCAGTGGTCGGTGCATGTGTACGTAAGAGACAGTACATTCATTCTCATTCTGTGTGTGTGGGTCATTCTCAGTAGAATCTATTCGATAGAACAGACAGTGGAGCAGTTGGTTTCACCTTCGTTAAAAATGTTTAATCCTTCATGGGTGGATTCATATTTTGTTCTCAATACCGAAGGGGAAGCTCAGTGTTTAATTTGTCATGTCATTTTAAGCGTAAGGTCTTCAACCGTGCGACGACACTACCACAATAAACATGTTTCCACCTATGATGACATTGTTGGCGCAGCAAGAACCGAACAAATTGCTAAGTTAAAATCGGAATTGCTAAGTTCTTCAGAGATACGTAATAACTTACTCATTAGGAATTTATTGTTTCACATGCAATTTAGGAGATTTGTTTTCGTTTTTAGTTTTGTATTATTAAGAACTGTTTAGAATTAGATGTACTGCTAAGAAAACACACCAGGCGAGTTGGCGACGCGGTTAGGGGCGCTCAGCTGTGAGCTTGCACCCGGGAGATAGTGGGTTCGAACCCCACTGTCGGCAACGCTGAAGATGGTTTTCCGTGGTTTCCCATTTTCAAACCAAGAAAATCCTGGGGCTGTTCCTTAATTAAGGCCACGGTCGCTTCCTTTCCATTCCTAGCCTTTTCCTATCCCATCATCGCCATAAGACCTATTGCAAAAAAGAACCACAAAGATAATTATTTTAATTATTTTATCACCCTGTCCCATAGATACTTGAACCCAACAGTTCAGAAGGTGCAGTTCGAGCACGTTATGGGCTATTGTTGCACTGAAAATTTCAAAAAACAAACCAGATGTTTTCAATTCTGAATTTGAATAAATGGAGAACTAGGGCTTCTCTGTCTGATGCGGACTTAGAGGCTGTACTTAGAATTTCTACTGCCAAATCGATTGTACCCATTATTGGTAAATTAGTTGCCGCAAAACGATGTCAGCAATCGACTAAAACGCTAAATGTAGATTAAGGCAAGTGCAAAGTATGTACAGAATAAATTGTGTGTTTATGTGTTCACAGAACTGTCATAAATAATATTGTTTTCATAAGCTGCACGCTGACTTGGCGACCTGTCGTTCTGCCTCTGCCACTTTCCCCTCCTTCCCCGTCCACCTCAACGGTGCTATAGCACAGCACCGGGGCTGCTGCCGGGGCCGGCCGGGACCGTGGGAGCACCTCACTTGAAATCGCTTGCACTAGATTATATCAGTGCTAAGAGCAGTATATCACTGTTGTGATGTACGTGTCGAATGTGCCGTTTAACTGTGCCTCAAAGCTTGACGCTCTGTTCACATTGGAATACCTACAGTTCCGCCCCCTCTTGCCATTAGCAGCCAATACTGCCCATGCAGGGTGGATGGTAGATGGGGCTTCGAACTCATTCAGTACCATTGGCCATTCGCAACCTCGCGCTCGTGAGGGTTCCTTGTGCGGTTTTCGGATGATATTGTTATTCTCACTGAGTCTGCAGACGATCTGGATAAATTGCTGAATTGTATGGACACAGTCTCGGTGAAGAAGTAAAATATAACAAATAAATAAATCCAAAACAAAGGTAGTGGAGTGCAGTCGAATGAAGTATTAAAGGAAGTACATGAATATTGTTACTTGGGTAGTAAAATAACTAACGATGGTAGAAG
Organism: Anabrus simplex; assembly: GCF_040414725.1. Lineage (NCBI taxonomy): Eukaryota > Metazoa > Arthropoda > Insecta > Orthoptera > Tettigoniidae > Anabrus > Anabrus simplex. The sequence goes on from NC_090267.1 coordinate 97,850,864, forward strand.
TAAGGAGGACATAAAATGCCGCCTAGCACAAGCAAGGAAGTCGTTCCTTAAGAAAAGAAATTTGCTCACCTCGAACATTGATATAGGAATTACAAAGACGTTTCTGAAGACTTTCGACCGGAGTGTGGCATTGTATGGAAGTGAAACAGGGTCGTAGACGATAACGAGCTCAGAAAGAAAGAGACTAGAAGGTTTTGAAATGTGTTGTTAAAGAATGCTGAGTGTGAGATGAGTAGACCGAATCACAAGTTAAAGGATACTGAATCGAAGTGGTGAGAGGAGAATGATTTGGCAAAATTTCACCAGAAGAAGATACAGAATGATAGGACACATCTTAAGACACCCAGGACTTGTTCATTAGTTTCTGAGGGAAGTGTAGGCTGGAAAAACAGCGTATGAATATGACAAACGGATTAGAGTAGGCGTAGGATGTGATAACGTAGAAATTAAAAGGTTAGCACAGGATAGGGTAGCATGGAGGGCTGCATCAAACCAGTCTGTTGACTTATCACCCAAACACCACCATCACCCAAAGGTGATTCGAGGAAAACATTTCAGAGGCATATTTTCGTTGATTACTTTATATTAAGAATGGGAGAGAAGTGTACTACTGTATGCACCTTATGGAAAATGCAAATACGGCTCGCTTCATCATTCAAGCTCCGTTACTCTAACATAATACAGAACGAACAGTTCATTAGACAAGATGGAAATCACAGTTCTGTTTGTTGCATCGTTCGTTTAACGTATTGCAGTCAGTCGTGTTCATAAACAAGAACGATGATGACATTATTAGTCTTGTCATTCGCTGGATCTCGCGTAGGTTTTCTCCCGTCTACCTATTTACTCTCCACTTGTTGATTGCCTTCTCTTGTAAAATGAAATATTGTCTTGGCTATATAAGTTTTTCACTTAAATAGAAATAGTGTTATCAACTGAATGTTTAAAATTAGTGGCTGGAGTTTTCTAACAAATATGTTTTGAGACTGATTGAATTGCAAAAGGACAGTACATTCACTTGTATGTAACGATAAAATACCATGGAAGGAAAGTCATAGTTTAACCATTTTTGTAAACTTTGCACTATTCATGTATAGCGGAAGTTGTTGGAGATTTTAACATTAGAAAATGCATTTCAGCGATTAGATTTCACAAAAACATAATTCAACTTAAAATGGTTTGTTATTTTAATGACTACTCAAATGCTATTTGTATTGTCACCACCTTGCTGCCATAGAAATGACAATATATTCGCGTGCCAAAGTGAATTTAACAAAACATTACGGAATAGACACGTGTGAGTTACCTTGATCTCCTTTAGAATGTGAACATAACGATGGACATTTTAAAATTTGTTATAATAATAATAATAATAATAATAATAATAATAATAATAATAATAATAATAATAATAATAATAATTTTTAGCGTCCGTTCGAACTACTGATGTTTTTAATAGACACATGTGTGTCGAAATGTGATTCCACGGACCTTTTGTTTCTATTATTACAATTAAGATAGGGCATCACATAGTTTTACTCGTATTTTGCCGCTACGAAAACAATCGTTTGTCACTAGTATTATCAAACCCAAAGATGGACCGGAGACAGATCATTGAAATTAACGAATTTGTTGAACTCCGTGAGAGAATCATATCTCCCTAGATATGAATATTAGCTTGCTAGAATCGACTTCAGTGGCGTAGGTGGTTAGTCCTTGTCCTTCTGCTTCCAAGATAGTGGGTTCGAATCCTGGCTGTGGTTAGTGGCATTTGAGCGAATTTAAACGCAGTAACTCCGTATCGTTGGCTTCTGGCACGTTAAATAACTTGTGTAGGACAAACATCCAATTATCTGGCGTCTCTCAAAACCTATAGCAATTGATGATTCCTAACAACATTCAGTTTTTACATTTTCTCTAAACGTTTATGCTCTTCAAGGAATGTAGAGAAATTTACAATAAAACAATTTCCGTTTTGCTTGCGCTAGGTATTTAAATTTCCTGCACAAGTTTATTTTTAAGAATCCAGTAACCAATGACACTGAATTGTCACGTTTAAACACACTTGAATGCCTCTAACTTCAACCAGGGTTGAATGTTCACCATGCTGTGAATTAATTGGTATACCAACAGGCGAACTGGTAGTTTTAAATTTACTTTATCTTATTCTCTAGGCTAGTTTAATTCGTAATGTATACTATTATTTTTAGATGTTTTTCTTTCTGTATATCGGCACACAAACAGAACTCCTTACTTCATTCCTGCGTCGTGCGTAGTATTACACTGATTTACAACGGGTAGATATCCGACATGATGTTTACTGTTTCTAGTGCAGTTTTCGTGCTGATATCAAATCCGAAAACCGTTTTGCTCTTATCACGTCAGGTTTTTGAAGATGTTGACAAAGTTTTATTTTTCATGAACTGCGCCCATCGAGAAAATTGTTTTTCTTTATTTTTCATACAAAGCCGAATCATCTCATTTGCTTCTTTTTTATTGTCAGTGAAAGTGGACATTATGGGCCCAGAGGCTGCATAAATTCACCAGATCTGTTTTGCTACTTGTGCGGCTACATAACAAACAAATCCAATATGTGCCATGTGGTGCATTTGCACTCTCTTAGCTAGAGCCATGTGTACTCCATGTAACAATCACAGCTCTAGTGAAACTTCTGTCTGTGAGTTGTTTTCCTTGGTACAATGTTAAAAATATGTAAATGGTTCATGTCGTATATCTCAATAACGGTGGGTGATAGAAACAAATGATTTGCATATTTTTAATCAACATATTCCACTTGTCTTAGAACGCGTTTTGGATACCAAGATATCCGCAGAAAGTCGTTTCTTTGTTGATCAGTGTTATCAGTTAAATAATCTAAAGGCGAAATCAGATTAATCTTCTCTCAAGTCATCAGCTTGGAGGCTGTTTGAATTCTCAAATTGCACCACCGAATGTTATAGGGAAACCACAAGACTCGTGGAAATGTTATAATGAAGCATTGTAGGCAAGATGAGGAATGACGTAGTGTGCCATTGCTTTATGGGTGGGAAGGTCCTGTTGCATTAGGAGTAACAGGTACAGACATAAAGGCCAGGTAGGGTGCGTAATAAATACATCCGATCCATTACGCCGTGGTAAACACGTAGCATTAATGTGTGCAAACATTCAATTGGTTTCGCAGATTCATGAAGTTGTTGAAATTAAAAACGTACCGATACCACATCGTAATTCATAAATACCTTTTTTAGTCACGATAATAGCTGGCACATCACTAGAACAAGTCCAACGCTTTAAGTGTCTCGGCAGCGAACTTGATCACTGCTGGAATAGTGCTGTTGAAATTGGGTCCCGCATTGATCAGGCACGGACTGAGCAAACTTCTCTGTAACAGGGACTTTAAGATCAATCTCCGTCTCTGTTTACTTCGGTCTTATGTATTTTATGTCTTACTTTATGGTGCCGAGACTCGGAAACCACCAAAAAGCTTCGATCTTTTGAGATGTAGTGCATTCGGCACCTGCTCAAAATATCTTGGGTTGACAGAATACTGTAGTACTCCAATGCCTGCACAAAAAGGTAGAGGTCATTCACAACACCAAAAAGAAGAAACTTGAGTATTTTGGCCATATCATTCGAAATGATAATTATAGACTCCTTCAGCTTGTCTTACAAGGTAAAATTGAAGGAAAGAGAAGTAGGCGAACAAGGAGAGTATCTTGGCTGCGGAATCTACGAGAATGGTATGGGCTCAGTAGCCCTACTCTTTTCTGTGTTGCTGAAGGACAAGAACCAGATCGCTCTGATGACAGCCGACATCCAACGAGGATATGGTAGAAGAAGAAGAAGTAATTATGGCTCCACGATTGAACGGGCAGCGTAGTGGCTTACCATTCAGACGGCCTTGATTTCGATTCCTTTTCGAGATGAGGCTTTAGCCGTATCTGGCTAAATTCTCTGGTTCTAAGACTGCCCTTTTGCCCCGATACAAGCTTCTTTAATTATACACAACACACCACACTATCAAAGACCACAGAAATACGTAATAGTCAATACATCCCTCCATATAGGGTTGGCATCTGGAATAGAATTCAGCCAAAAAACTTGACCAAGCTCTCATGTGTAACAAACATCGCATCCGCGACAATAATATTATTATTATTAATAATAATAATAATAATAATAATAATAATAATAATAATAATAATAATAATAATGTTATTTGCATTACGTCCCACTAACTACTTTTTCAGCTTTCGGAGACGCCGAGGTGCTAGAATTTAGCCCCGCAGGAGTTCCCTTACATGCCAATAAATCTACCGACACGAGGCTGACGTATTCAAATACCACCGGACTGAGCCCGGATCGAACCTGTCACGTTGAGGTCAGAAGGCCAACGTCTCAACCGCCTGAGCTACTCAGCCCGGCCCACCCGCAACACCACTAGTGCGTCGGGTGAAGCTACAGAGAAAGAAAATGATGACAGACACCTTTTAAGTGTTTAATTTAGCTTGCCTTTGTTGTTTTCAGAAATGTGCTTTGTCGGAGATGACTCGGTCCGTAACAATTTCGTTATTTTGAACTTCTAGAATCCTCAATTGAATTATGTTACTTTTAGCAGGCACTGCAATAAGCTACTCCTTAATGTAAATATTTATGTAGATAATAAAACTGTGCGAGGATGGATTGGTACCGTAATTGTGAAGAGAGAAAGGCATTCCTTTCAAATACAAGATTTGTCTATCCAGCAAATGCTTCTCATTTCCAGAACGCTTAGACAAATAGCTATTAATTGATGAGATATTATTCTTGTGTGCTGTTAAATTATATGCTTATTCTGGAAACCAGTGGGACAATATAAACCACTTCGTATTTCATCTAAATATCAAGCTCTGTATATTTTTTTTAAAAAAGGAGAAGAAATTTTGTGGCCTTTCCACCTTCTTAACACTGGAGAATGTTAAGAAGTAAATATAACGTAGTGAACCGTTGGAGTGTTTTATAAAATACACATTGCAATTCCGAGTAAAACCGTGAATTAAGTTTGCTTTATGGGCGTTTTTTTAATGAGGTTGGTAACAGACTTGAGATTGGCAAACATTGACTTTCAGAGCAAGCTACGAGAGCTATAAGACTTCCATACGTATACATAAGGATTGTGGGGAAAGGTGGGGAGAGAGGGTGAAAGAGGGCTCTTTTAAGCCGAGACGTGTTGAAGGCAGAGAGGGAGATCTCGCACAAAAAATTATACATAGCATTAAATGCCTGAGTGCAATCCACTATTCTGAATTTTTTCAGTCGTTAATTGAGATTACAAAAGGATCTCTTTAATGGTTGCTTTTTTAAAAGAGGGAACTTACCGTGCCGTTTATAGTGTAATTTAGAACCAGCAACTATAAACATATTTATTCCTCCAGAAATACATTCAGGTGAAAAGTCTGTGTGTTTTAGCAGTAACAATACCGCTTCTGCTTAGTTTTGCAACGCGCTTTCTTTCACCTTTGCTATCCAACTTCCTAGATTAACTTTTGGCCTCTTCCGACGCTGTTACATTACCCGAGATCAAAGATGCCTTTCATCTTCACCCTTTTCCTTTCGTACATCTTGTATTCCCTTCCGGTACTGATGCTTATGTCGATGGCCCTATAACTGGCCCGACCCATCGGGTGGGGGTAAGACTAGTCCAAATATTTTAATCCTAGACCAGGGTTGGCAGACCTTTTCCGACTAGCGTGTCAATTAAGGTCCTGTTTATTACTTTCTACTGTCTAGTGTGCCGTCGGTTATTTTCCTTAAAATCACCGTGAAAACCCCTTATTTGACTTCATTTAGATATTAGATTGCATATAAATCCATTCGACTGAATGTTTCTTGGTTTTATTGTGCAAACATCACTGCAAATTATATTTCAAAGCAGGTAAATTTGTGAAGAATATGGCCATGGAATAAATTGTGACATATTTTTTTTTAAACGCAATGTTCATAATATGTGCTGTTTTGTCCGATTCGTTGGCTGACTGGTCAGCGTACTGGCCTTCGGTTCAGAGGGTCCCGCGTTCGATTCCTGGCTGGGTCTGGGATTTTAATCGCTTCTGATTAATTCTTCTCGCTCGGGGACTGGGTGTATGTGTCCGTCCCAACACTCTCCTCATCATATTCAGACAACATACCACACTACCAACCACCTCAGAAACACGCAATAGTGATTACATCCCTCAATATTAGGGTTGGTGTCAGGAAGGGCATCCGGCCGTTAAACAGGACCAAATCATATGTGCGATGCAGTTCGCACCCGCGACCGCACAGGTGTGGGAAAAAGCGGTAGGGAAAGAAGAAGAAGTAGTTTATATATGCTATGTTGCTAGATTTGGTACCTATTTATTACATGATAAAAACATGAAGATAAGTTAGTATGTTGTGCGGCGCAGCGTGTCGCAGAAGACGTGTTCGCATGTGACCTAGTGGCACGCGTGTTATGGGTTTTCCATCCTTGTCCTGGACTGAGGACTTGATAGGGGTTCACTCATCCTCGTTTGAGTAACTGAAGACCTGTTTAATATGAAAGACAGCGGGCTTTGTCACAACAGCAAAGAAATACGACTGAGAAAGTCATTACGCTAACTACGTGACACTGGGTAACTATAGGCCATTTGGCTGGGCAGGCCTTATAACTCAAGATAGCTGGGTCGGAGAGTAGTGTAGTAAATACCTTCATACCCTGTCCGGCTCCATGGCTAAATGGTTAGCGTGCTGGCCTTTGGCCACAGGGGTCCCGGGTTCGATTCCCGGCAGGGTCGGGAATTTTAACCTTAATTGGTTAATTTCGCTGGCACGGGGGCTGGGTGTATATGTCGTCTCCATCATCATTTCATCCTCATCACGACGCGCAGGTCGCCTACGGGAGTCAAATCAAAACACCTGCATCTGGCGAGCCGAACTTGTTCTCGGACACTCCCGGCACAAAAAGCCATACGCCATTTCATTTTTACATTCATACTCTATTGACAACAGTTCAGATTCTGGCTCTGTCAGTAATTAACACTGGTTTGAGGGGCGTAAGTTGAAGTGCTCTCAGGGCTAATAGTGGTGGTGATAGTGATTATTGTTTTAAGGCGAAGTACAACTCTAATGGGAGGAAAAAATGGAAGAAGGATGAAAGTATTGGCTAAAGAAGAGGACCACGATGGCCATAAAGATTGAATACTTCTGACAGAGATGAACATAAACCTGTTCAAAATAAAATTCAGGAAACTAAATCGTCAAAAATTACCCGTGTTTCGCCCCAGTGTGACATGGGCTCATCTATTGGATACCGCACCTTACCAAAAAAACTGGCCGGTAAATTTTGACGATTGAGTTTCCTGAATTTTATTTAGCTATCTCAATCGGAAGCCATATTTTTGGTCATAAACCTGTTCTGTACCCGCTCGACCGCCGAGTATATCGAGGTTCTACCCGGTAGTTTCGACACAGACGAGTCCAGCTGCCACAACCGACTCGCTGAGATTGAATGAATTTTGTTGGGTAAGCACCGAATGTGTCACCAGAGTTCTTTTACATGCTGACATTGTACGACATGGAGTGTCGAATGGACTTTTTTCCGCCCTTCAAAAATCCGACTACCTCTGCCGGGTTTGAACCCGCTATCTTGGGATCCGGAGGCCGACACTCTACCACTGATCCACACAGACAGCCCAAGAGAGTTTCGGTTTACTCGGTCTGCCATCTAATGGGCCTAGAGTAAAACGGAACGTCGAAATTGACGACTAGATAGCCAGATGGCGTTAAATTGAAATGTCTGCACACGGTAGCTGGGGCCATACGATTATTATTATTATTATTATTATTATTATTATTATTATTATTATTATTATTAGCCGACTCGCTCGGAACTTTACTGGGGACATTGGGTTAGATTTCCTCTCGTTCGCATATTGGATTGCATCTAACTATCTTAAGCGTGAACCTTTGCTTGTTATTTTGTAGTGTTTCTTGAAACACTAATTTCTAAGTTAACGTACACACCCAAGTCGTCTCTGTAATGTAAACTAAGATTACAACACGAAAATCTCTCGGACAAGGCAGACACGACAAGAAAAGCAAGGGGTATTGTTAGATTCAACTCTTGAAACAGCATCATCTCTCTGGCCTAGGCATTGGATTGTTTCTTCCAACGAAACTTGTTTAATTTGAGATGTTTCCTTTTCCAATTGAGACGTTTACGTTTTTCTCATATTCCGTATACTGCACTATTATAGTTGTAAATAGAAGAAACGGATTTTCTTGGATTGATAGCAATTGTATTGAAGCCAGTTGTACTGGAGAAGAAAATTTCATTTTGTTGAAAACATGCCGATGCCGAGTGGGTTGCTCACGCTGTCGCTATGGATGTCGCTATCAGTGTCGATATGTTAAAAGCACGCCGAGTAGGTAGGGCCTATATCGCTGCCTGCCTCAGTGCGCGGTGAAACACCTTGCTGACAGTTTCAGTCGCGAACTGTTTCGTTTCGTGGAGAGGACGAAAATGTTGTATTATAACCTCATCATCAATAAGAAGGGTTATATATGCCCCTCATGGCATGGACCTTCCTCCAATTCCAGCGCACTAATATTTCTATTACCAGATCAAACAATCGTCGTTCAAGGAGAGCGAAATGCATTAGAGAACGTTCCGAAACATTTTTCTTGGAACATTAACGGAACATTCCCAGACAAGCGAAGAGTGAAGTGTAGTCACGTTTTATTCGGGACACATCCCCTGTGGGTGGGGAACGCAGACGAAGAATACGCCCACGATATCCCCTGTCTTAAGAGGCGACTAAAAGGAGCGACCAAGGGATGATGGAATTAGAACCAAGAGACTACTGGTGATTAGTACAATTTATGAGGAACACCACGGGTCTGGGCGTTGCCTGTGATTAGCACCACCGTGTCCATCCCACCGAGATGGGGGAGCAGGCGCTTGTTCCTTGCTTAGAGCGTGCCATAAGCTGCGCGGGAATGTGTTGGTTCCCCTACGTTCAGAATGAGTCTACGTTACCTCTATTGTAATTGAAGGCTGGAGTATTTTCATAATATTTTTATTTGTTGCTTCAAAGTTTCAAGAAGTTGGAGCTAGATTGATGAGAAAGATGTATGGGCCGATGACCTCGATGTTAGGCCCCTTTATACAAGCATCAAGCGAGAAGGATGTGTGAATACAGCATAGGTAACTTACTGGAGAGAAATAAATGCAATTTCTTCTTATTAACCCATATCTGTCTAGCGTCACATATGAGCAATTCTGAAGCATGTTCGTTGTAACAGCTCTATCAGCCAATTCTGCATCCCTCAACAGCTGAATGTTGATAGTGGCAGCTGATTAAATAAATTCTTATTCATTATAGACGGGCGCGTCGGCCTCTCACCGCTGGATACCGTGGTTTGAATCCCGGTCACTCCATGCGAGATTTGTGCTGGACAAAGCGGAGGCGGGACAGGTTTTTCTCCGGGTACTCCGGTTTTCCCTGTCATATTTCATTCCAGCAACACACTCCATTATCATTTCACAGCCACTCACCTTGGGAGTGGCGACCCCATTGTAATAATAGCCTATTCATTCATTACATCCCTGACTCGGTCAACGACTGGAAAACTGGTTGTACGTTTTCATTCATTATAGATGGATATTTGGCCGACCGACTTAATTTACCATAAAGGGGTATCATTTTACTCTCTCATGATTCTTCTTTCAAAAATACGAGTATTTAAGTTCTAAAAAATGTTAACTTTTTTGGCGAAAATATAGCAGTATATTTGCGTTCCGTATATGGAACCATTTATTTCTTTACATTGAAACTATAGTTAATACATTCGCAAACTTACTTTATGTTTACAGAATAGATTTAAAACTTCATCTATCGGTAGCCTATATTAAGTGTGTCGTATTTTTTAGATTATGTAAATATGGCTTAAATATAAGGGGCGATCAAAGAGTTTCCGTTCGACGGCCGTACAGTCCTGAATCGGGATGGCAATCAGGCAAAATCGCCGTGAACATTCAGCCACTCATTCCACCGACGCACCAGGTTGAAGATCCCCGTGTAGTAGTACACAGAGTCCTGCTCCGTGCAGAGGTCCGTAACCGCCTGCTGCCCATCCTCGTCTCACAGAAACCGTCGGTCCTTCAAGACCTTTCTGAGGGGACCGAACACGGGATAATCGCATGGGGAAAGATCAAGGCTATAGAGCGCCCGCATTTTGTTGTCCGTAATGGATGAGGCTGGCGTCTTGTGTCGAAACGCGACCCGCATGGAACTTGGTGCACCATTCCACAACGGAGGTTTGCGGCAGACATGCTGCCCCATACATAGACTCCAATCTCCGATGGATGTTCGCCAGTGTTTGTCCTTCGGTTGCCAAGAACAGAATAACAGCATGTTGGTCCTGTGTGGAGCATTTGGTAATAACGTCGCTATAGTTCACGTGGCTGCATTTAACGCACGCACCACGACAGTCACACCAATCCCTTTGCCTACATCTCCGTCCTTATATACCCGCATCGGGGTCGCGCTACGTTTCATGTTCGCTACAACAACGGCCTCAAACGGAAACTTTTTGATCACGCCTTATAGAAGGCAAGATATACAAAAGAATAGCAGATGTTGTCGGAGAATATTACCGTGGTCGCAGAACCTCTGACGGTGGTTCGATATTCACGTTACAGCAAACCTAATACGGGAAATTCAAAACAGGTCGCGAACATTATATGAAGAATAAAAATATGTTGATACCATAGATTTTCCAAGCTGGAATTTAGTACTTCTGTGATGCCATCAATCCATCTCATTCTTTGCTGCCGGGCTGAGTGGCTCAGAGAGTTGAGGCGCTGGCCTTCTGACCCCAACTTGGCAGGTTCGATCCTGGCTCAGTCCGGTGGTATTTGAAGGTGCTCAAATACGACAGCCTCGTGTCGGTAAATTTACTGGCACGTAAAAGAACTCCTGCGGGACAAAATTCCGGCTCCTCGGCGTCTACGAAAACCGAAACAGTAGTTAATGAGACGTAAAGCCAATAACATTATTACATTCTTTGCTGCCCTCTTCTCCTTGTACCTTCGATTTTGCCTAGCATTAAGGTCTTTTCTAATGAATTATGTCTTCTCATGATGTGTGCAAAGTAGCTTAGTTTTTGTTTCACAATTAGGCCATCCAAGGAACACTGGTTATATTTGCTGTAAAACTGACCTATTTGTTCTCTTCGCAGCCGATGGGACTCTAAAGATTTTCCTCCAACACCACAATTCAAAGGAGTCTATTCTACGGCATTCAGATTTTCTTATGGTCTAGGTCTCACATCCGTACATCACAATTGGAAAAAAACATAGCCCTTACTATACGAATCTTTATTGTTAATGTTATGTCTCTACTCCTTAAGATATTGTCAAGATTGGCCATTGCCTTTCTACCAAGTAGCAATCGTCTTTTGATTTCATGGCTACACTCACCATCAGCAAAAATCTGTGAGCCACGATAGTTGAAAACGGACACTACCTCTATTTTTCTCCTCCTACATGCCATGAATTGACAGGTATAGTTGTCGAAGGAGCTATACCAGATGAATGGAGAGTTGCTATAGTAGCCCCTGTGTATAAAGGAAAGGGTGATAGACATAAAGCTGTAAATTACAGGCCAGTAAGTTTGACATGCGTTGTATGTAATAATCACATAACCACATTTCAGTAGAATTGTAGTGAAGATAAGGTATATAATATATTAGATAGTATCTTGCCAGTTATATTCGTGTTTTTTCTTCGTGTACGGCAATCCTTTTGATACTTAAGCATTTAACCAAACGCAGTGTAGTGTAGTGTAGATACATTGTAGTATAGATACAGTACATTTAGATAGTGCCGTATCCTGCCTGCTATATTCGTGTGTTATCTTTCGTGTGTATCTATTAGACCGTAATACTAATAATAATTTGTCTAAGCATTTAGCTTCGTTGGTAATCTTTGAGTACAGTAGTTCTTGCAAATTTCATTTCTGTTGTGCTTAGTAGTGACATACGGTACGGTACCGGTATCGTAATTAGGATACGTCTGAAAGTAGTTTAAAAATTACTGTAGTGTACTGTACAGTAGTATACGAGTAATATCCTATCAGAATTTAGTGTGCTTATTTTATTATTGTAAAATATTTGTGTAGTACTGGTGTAGTAGAGGTATCCGTAGAAACTCTTACAAAAATATTGTTGAAATTAGGATAGGCTTAATTGCAGTTTGGAATTGTGTAGTTCTTGTGTATTACTTTCGATATTCAGTAATTAACAGCAGTTTTTATCCTGTTAGCGGTTGTAGGATTAAAAAAAATAGAGCACGACTAAGTAGTATTGTAGTGTAGTCGTATATTAATTACCTTATTGTTGTGTACTATCCCAGACAATATATCCCTCCGTTCATTTTTTTTTTTTGCAAATAAGTTATTTTATTTTTAATTTAAAATTTCCCCCCCGTAAAGAATGGCTAAGGAGCGCGAGTGTACTTATTGTGGGTGTGGTGAGGCATTGAGGGGTATGAGGGAGGAGTTGGAAAGTTTGAGGGAGATAATTAGGATTCTCACAGAAGACAGGAAGGAAGATAGGACTCCCTCAAACAATGTACAGGTTACAGTAGGTGTACAAGAGGGAGGGGAAGGAAAGGGAGGAGTTGTAGAAGACAGGTGGTCTAATGTTCTAAGGGGAAGGAGATTACAGGCCAAGGGCTCTATTCAGGATCAGAATTCGGGACAGGTGTATGTGCGAAATCGGTACAACTCACTCCAGGTAGAACAACAGAGGGAAGATGAGGGACAGGGAACTGTTGCTGAGATGCGTGGAAGTAGGAGGAAGGGAAAAGGTAGGAAAGGGAAATGTAGAGTAGAGGATAGGAAAAGACAGGTGGAACAGGGTCATGGGAAGGAGAAAAGGGAGGAGGAAGTAGCTTCTGCAGCTATCAGGAAAGATAGGGCTGACCAGGAGGGGAGGGGATCAAATGAGGTGGGTAGGGTTGAGGCTCTGGTCATGGGGGATTCCATCGTTAGACACGTGGGGAAAGTGTGTGGAGGAAAGGGAACCAGGGTAGAGTGTTATCCAGGAATTAGGTTGAGGCAGATGTTGAGGAAAGTAGAAGAGAGGGAGGAGGGGAAGGAGAAGGTGGTAGCGTTTCACGTTGGTACCAACAACGTAAGGCAAGCTGATATAAGTACCAACATAGTTGGAGATGTGTGGGATCTGGTAAATGCAGCACGGGTGAAGTTTAAGAAAGCGGAGATTGTTATTAGTGGAATACTGTGTAGGAGGGATACTGACTGGAGGGTGATTGGGGATTTAAATGAGACTATGGAGTGGGTATGTGAGAAACTGGGAGTGAAATTTCTAGATCCTAATGGGTGGGTAGGAGATAGGGATCTGCGCTCGGATGGCCTTCATTTAAACCGCATTGGTACGTATAAGTTAGGAAATTTGTTTGGAAGGGTAATAGGGAGGTACATTCAGGGAAACGGGATGGCCTAGGGAGCGGTGATAAGGGAACAGGGAACTGGAAATCAAGTAGGGATGACATAAAATTGTTAGTGTTGAACTGTAGAAGTACTGTAAAGAAAGGAAAGAATTAAGTAATTTAATAGATATATATTTACCAGATATTGTAATAGGAGTTGAATCATGGCTGAGAATGATATAATGGATGCAGAAATTTTCTCACGGCACTGGAGTGTGTATCGTAGAGATAGGATAGGAAAGGTGGGAGGGGGAGTTTTCATTCTGGTGAAAGAAGAATTTGTAAGCTACGAAAAAGTTACAGATGAGACACATGAAATTCTAGGTGTAAGGCTCATTTCTAAAGATAATAAGCAACTTGATATATTTGGAGTGTACAGATCGGGAAAGGGTAGCACTGATGCGGATTCGGAATGATTTGATAGGATAGTCAGCTGTGTGGGAAACGACATGGAAAGAAATGTGATTGTAGCGGGAGATCTGAATTTGCCAGATGTAAATTGGGAAGCATGACCAACAAATGGCAAATAAGTTAATATGGGAAGGACAGCTGATTCAGAAAGTGATGGAACCAACCAGAGGGAAAAATATCCTGGATGTCGTGCTGATAAAACCAGATGAGCTCTATAGGGAAACTGAAGTAATAGATGGTATTAGTGATCATGAAGCTGTTTTTGTGGTAGTTATAAATAAATGTGATAGAAAGGAAGGTCTTAAAAGTAGGACTGTTAGGCAGTACCATATGGCTGATAAAGCAGGTATGAGGCAGTTGCTAAAAAGTAACTATGATCGGTGGAAAACGGTAAATAAAAATGTAAACAGACTCTGGGATGGATTTAAAGAAATTGTTGAGGAATGCGAAAACAGGTTTGTACCTTTAATGGTGGTAAGGAATGGTAAAGACCCACCTTATTATAATAGAGAAATAAAGAGACTAAGAAGGAGGCGCAGACTGGAAAGAAATAGAGTTAGAAATGGCTGTGGAAGTAAGGAGAAATTGAAGGAACTTACTAGAAAATTGAATCTAGCAAAGAAGGCAGCTAAGGATAACATGATGGCAAGCATAATTGGCAGTCATACAAATTTTAGTGAAAAATGGAAGGGTATGTATAGGTATTTTAAGGCAGAAACAGGTTCCAAGAAGGACATTCCAGGAATAATTAATGAACAAGGGGAGTGTGTATGTGAGGATCTTGAAAAGGCAGAAGTATTCAGTCAGCAGTATGTAAAGATTGTTGGTTACAAGGATAATGTCGAGATAGAGGAAGAGACTAAGGCCAAAGAAGTAATAAAATTTACATATGATAAGAATGACATTTACAATAAGATACAAAAGTTGAAAACTAGAAAAGCGGCTGGAATTGATCAGATTTCTGGGGATATACTAAAGACAATGGGTTGGGATATAGTACCATATCTGAAGTACTTATTTGATTATTGTTTGGTCGAAGGAGCAATACCAGATGAATGGAGAGTTGCTATAGTAGCCCCTGTGTATAAAGGAAAGGGTGATAGATATAAAGCTGAAAATTACAGGCCATTAAGTTTGACATGCGTTGTATGTAAGCTTTGGGAAGTCATTCTTTCTGATTATATTAGACATGTTTGTGAAATTAATAACTGGTTCGATAGAAGGCAATTCGGTTTTAGGAAAGGTTATTCCACTGAAGCTCAACTTGTAGGATTCCAGCAAGATATAGCAGATATCTTGGATTCTGGAGGTCAAATGGACTGTTTCGCGATTGACATGTCTAAAGCATTTGATAGGGTGGATCATGGGAGACTACTGGGAAAAATGAGTGCAATTGGACTAGACAAAAGAGTGACTGAATGGGTTGCTATATTTCTAGAAAATAGATCTCAGAGAGTTAGAGTAGGTGAAGCTTTGTCTGACAGTGTAATAGTTGAGAGGGGAGTTCCTCAGGGCAGTGTTATCGGACCTTTATGTTTTCTTATATATATAAATGATATGAGTAAAGGAGTGGAATCGGAGGTAAGGGTTTTTGCGGATGATGTTATTCTCTGTAGAGGATAAATAAGTTACAAGATTGTGAGCAACTGCAACGTGACCTCGATAATGTTGTGAGATGGACAGTAGGCAATGGTATGATGATAAACGGGGATAAAAGTCACGTTGTGAGTTTCACAAATAGGAAAAGTCCTCTCAGTTTTAATTACTGCGTTGATTGGGTGAAAGTTCCTTTTGGGGATCATTGTAAGTATCTAGGTGTTAATATAAGGAAAGATCGTCACTGGGGTAATCACATAAATGGGATTGTAAATAAAGGGTACCGATCTCTGCACATGGTTATGAGGGTGTTTAGGGGTTGTAGTAAGGATGTAAAGGAGAGTGCATATAAGTCTCTGGTAAGACCCCAACTAGAGTATGGTTCCAGTGTATGGGACCCTCACCAGGATTACCTGATTCAAGAACTGGAAAAAATCCAAAGAAAAGCAGCTCGATTTGTTCTGAGTGATTTCCGACTAAAGAGTAGCGTTACAAAAATGTTGCAATGTTTGGGTTGGGAAGAATTGAGAGAAAGAAGAAGAGCTGCTCGACTAAGTGGTATGTTCCGAGCTGTCAGCGGACAGATGGCGTGAATGACATTAGTAGACGAATACGTTTGAATGGCGTTTATAAAAGTAGGAAAGATCACAATATGAAGATAAAGTTGGAATTCAAGAGGACAAGCTGGGGCAAATATTCATTTATAGGAAGGGGAGTTAGGGATTGGAATAACTTACCAAGGGAGATGTTCAATAAATTTCCAATTTCTTTGAAATCATTTCGGAAAAGGCTAGGAAAGCAACAGATAGGGAATCTGCCACCTGGGCGACTGCCCTAAACGCAGATCAGTATTGATTGATTGATTGATTGATTGATAATTTTTGTTTCCTTGACATTCAACATTAGTCCAGCCTGTGAACTTTCTTCTTTCACTTTCAGTGAGAGGGTTTTCAAGTCTTCATCATTTTTCCTGCCATCAGGATAGTATCATCTGCATATCTCAGGTTGTTTATATTTAACCCAGCTATTTTGATTCCTCTTTCTTCATCTAACCCCATGTTCCTCATAATGTGTTCCGCATACAGATTGAAAAGGTAAAGTGGCAATATACAGCCTTGCCGTACTCCTTTCTGAATCTTGTCCCATTTAGTTGTTCCACTGCAGCTTCTTGTTCAGAGTGTAAGTTTCGTATGAGGTTAATGATATGATCTGGTACTCCCATGTGTTTTAGTACTTTCCATAATTCATTATGATCGACACAGTTAAAGGCTTTAGCATAATCAAAAAAGCAGAGATACACATCTTTATGGAATTCTCTTGCCTTCTCCATTATCCATCGGATGTTGGCGATTTGATCTCTGGTCCCTCTTTCTTTACGAAATCCAGCTTGTTTTTCAGGTAGCTCTCGGTGTACATACTGGCGAAGTCTATTTTGTAAATTTTTAAGCATGAATTTGCTAACATGCGAGATAAGTGCAATTGTTCGGTGATTCGAGCATTCTTTAGAATTTCCTTTCCTTGGAATTGTAATGAGTACTGAACTTTTCCAGTCTTTTGGCCACTGTTGGGTTTTCCATATTTGCTGACATATGGAATGCAAAACTGTCACTGCACTATTTTCAATTACTTGGAACATCTCTATGGAATTCAGTCATGCCCACTTGCTTTGTTTTTAGCAGTATTCTCTAGGGCCCATTTCACTTCACTTTCTAAAATATCTGGTTCGGTTCTCAGGGCACATGAACTTCATTATCAATAATACACGGTTCTTTCTTATACAGATCTTCTACATATTCCATCCATCTTTCCTTAATGTCCTCTGCTTCTGTTAGATATTTACCATGTTTATCTTTTACCATACCAATTTTTGCCTGGAATTTTACTTTGATGTCCCTAATTTACTTGTAGAGATCCCTCACCTTCCCCATTTTGTTATTTTCTTCAACTTCTTTGCAATGATCATTTAGGAAAATATTAATCTCTCTTCCAGCTAATTTTCGAAACTTTGCATTTAATTCAAACATTGCTGATCTATCCCCTTTTATTTTGATTTCCTTCGTTCTGCAATTTGCAGTGCCTCGCCCGATAACCATTTGGCCTTCTTGCTATTACTGTTTTTCTGCTCCCTCCTTGACAGTATAGGATACTTCTGTCCACAGCTCTTCAGAGTTTTTGTCTTCTACCTGTAATGCATTGAATCAGTTCCTGATTTCTACTTCACAAGGAATTCTTCCAAGGTCATATCTGTACGATAAGGTGGCTTTAGCTGTTTTCCTTACTTTTACCAAATGTAGGCCTGAATGTAGCAATGCTCTGTTCTATCTCAAAGATAGATAGCCTAGACTCTTCTGTTCACTGAACAGGTACTACTTACGTGCCGACTATATACGTATAGGCTACTAGGAAATGCTAGTTTGATTTCTGTTTGTTTTTTTATGAATTTGTTTCGTTATACGATGGCCCATGAGAGTTCAGTATTGTGGAAGAGCTACTGATTTTTTTTTTTCAAATATTCCTTTAATTATATTTCCATAACCCCTTCGGTAACTGCTCAATATTATTTTCGCAATGCACTGCGTCATTTATTGAAGAAGTACATTTTAAAACAAACAAAAAAAGGCATGTAGTAGTCGTACCGCCTACAGGTCATGTTCTCATTTGAATAAAGTTGGAACGATTGACTTGTAAAATAAGCCGTGGCTCCCAGCTCTGATAGCGACATCGTATTCTGCCTCTAGGGAGTACAATTGTTTTTCTCTTAGTAACTACGTCTATGGTATACTCATCCGCCGCCGTCTGCAACACTTCAGTATAGAGCAACTGTCAGAATTCTCGTCGAACGTTTTTCTTTAAAGTTATGTTTCCTGAATTTGTTACTTGTTCTTACTTAGCAAAGAAGCTGATAGTGCACGGTATGACTGGGAAGTGAATTCGTATAATCATGTTGTAAATATTGAAATACAAAATCATAATATGTTGCATGTTTAATATACCTCTTTGCCAGAAGCTATAAGCATTTAGGAATCTCTCTGAAGGTGTATGCCAGGGTTTCCAATTTGTAAGGGCTCGAGGACCACATTGGATAGCTTAGGCCTGATCGCGGGCCCCAATCTTAATAATAGGTCGATTTTCTAAAAATTCCGTAAATATAACGGGGGTGCCAGTATGGAATAATATGAAATGAAGGTTTAATAATTTTTATTGCTCAAAACACTACTTTACAATTGCATAAAAGAGTAAAATTTAACATAAACACTGTTTTATACCCAGAACAATTGAATCTGGAAGAAGAACACCCTACAAAGTCAGTTCAAAGTCAGTTGACAAATGACAAAAAGTAATAAAAAAATCTAAAGACAAACTGAAATTAATAATGTAGTCAAAACAAAACTTAAAAGGACAATTTAGTGGGAGTAGTGTGAAGGGAACAATGATATACTGTTGTAAGAGCCTAGAATCCCAGAATGTCTTAGAGTGTGCAGCACTGTATACCAGCCAGTACTGCCAATGAGGGAAGAACGAAGATTTGAAACTGATTCTTACGTGAATGGCAATTAAAGAATTTATTGCATGCTACGTTGCACAAAAATGTCCAGTGAGGTTGGCTTGGAGTTCAAGGATTGGTATGGATCCTATAGCAATATGTTTTAATGGCTAAGACCCATCACTGGCATTTCTGAGGGCCCAGTTTCGTTGAAATTTAGATTTTAATTTTTTAATAAAAATGATCTATTAAGACAAAGTGAATACTTATAAACAGGAAATAATACTAACGAATGAATTAGTTCTGACTTGGGTGTCCTATGTAAAGATCCGCGGGCCGCCATTCGAAAAGCCCTGGTCTGTGCTATATCGCATACTGTTGAATTGCATTTAATTGCGTTTTGTGGTCAGTTTAGTGAATTATTCGTTTCAAATTCTGATCACTTCTTAGAATTGTAATTCTTCTTCTTCTACCGCTTTTCCCACATCTCTCGGGTTGCGGGTGCGAACTGTGTCGCACATCTGGATTTGGCCCTGTTTATAGCCAGACGTCCTTCTTGACGCCAACCCTATTTGAAGGGAACGTGTTGATAACAAAGCCTTTCATGCTTGAGAATTGTATTCTCACGGTTTAGGCCGAATCAGTGAAAAGGCAATTAAAGTTATCGGAGATAAGGGATGCAATAACTGGCTTCTGGCCAAAGCGGTCGGGTTTTGAATCCCGGCTAGTGCGTGAAATGAAAAGTTACACCCCTGTGTTTCGACATCCATAGCGATGATCCCGATGTGAACAGTCACGTAAATGAGCCTACTGTAACAGTTTGCCCTCGGAGTAACACGACTCAAGACGTGTGCCAAACATACAGCCTCATCTAACAAGGAGAACTTACTGACGTGACACAGCAGATTTAATCCATTTTCAATGTACACGCAAGTCATGACGAAAATTGTCACCGGTTCAGATTGCAACGTACAATCCCCGCCCAGTTCCTAGAAAATGGAATTTGAATACTTCGAAAGTGTTTCACATGATCAACACACGATACATTCCAGCAACGAACGTTTCATAAGCTCGTGATCGACAGGTCAATAAATTACTGCTGCTCTTGTTTTGTGATCAGTACCACCCTCGTTCATATAGCAATCCGTAGTCTTAACGCACCTCTTACAGCGCTATGCCAAAAACAAGAGAAACAAAACAAAAACTGACGCTACAGCCGTGATGGCCCTTGGCTTATGAAATGACCGCTGCTCAGTCCAGACGCCTGTAGATTACGGGGTGACGCTTGGTCAGTGCGAAGAATCCTTTCGGCCATTGTTCGTGGGCTGCCATCTCACCGTCAGATAGCTCCTCAGTTGTAATCACGTAGATTGAGTGGACCTCAGATTCAGCTAAGAATCGCTGGCCTAGCCGCAAACCGAATTCGGGGTCTCCGGGTGAGAGGTAGGTACGCTATCCCTCAATCGCAGGGCCGTTTACAATAATGTCCACCGTACTATAAATGACATATAGCAAACATACCGACGAAGATATGTGAAGAAGATGTGAATGATTTTTTCACTATCCTGTACAGAAACTCGTAATGGTCAGTCATAACTAGAGCCCGAGTTTTTAGGCATTCATAGATTGCTATTTTTTTCAATTTATTTGGCATTCGGCAGGTAAGGTGGTGGTGGTGATTATTGTTTTAAGAGGAAGTACAACTAGGCAACCATCCTCTATATAACACTAATCGGAAGGAAAAAATGGAAGGGGTCCGACACTTCGAAAAATGAAGATGTCGGCCAAAGGAAGAGAAGGGCCACGAAGGGCGTGAAAATGAAAGACTCCCTAGCCCTCGCAAACCTAATAGCGTCGGGGTCGGAAAAGAACAAGAGTTGACCAAGGGCGGTCGGATAGGAGAGATGAAAGTGAGGAGCCTGGCACAAGTAAGTGGAAGCAATGCCAGGACTCAGCTGAGGGTCCCGTGGTCGCCAACCCACGCTCCAAAGTTCAGAGCCCCTGGGGCCCCTTTTAGTCGCCTGTTACGACAGGCAGGGGATACCGTGGGTGTTATTCTACCGCCCCCACCCACAGGGGGTAATTTGGCAGGTAAGTCTAGTCATGCAGCCAGAAAAAACATTATGTATAAAAACATAAAGTAAACTTGTTTCCTCATCCTGAGGTGGTGCAACTCTTTCCAGGCACACCCCCAATGGAGGTGACCAGCATATACTATTTCAACTACATACCATCCCTCGTGCCATTCTTACATTTCTGGCAGTTCCGGGAATCGAACCTGGGTCTCCGGGGACGGCAGCTAATAACACTAACCGTTACGCTACGGATGTTCAATACATAAAGTACATACCATATACTCGTATAAAAGAACACTATATCCTAAATACATGCAACAGATGAAATACCTCAACACAAAATAAAAACATCTCATTTTATTCACTTCACAGCACACGCAAAAGAACATTCGGCGATAAATGTCTCATTATGATCTTCAGATCAGTCATATGTAAAAATTGGTGAAGTGCTAGGTAAATGTTGTTTTCAAATCTTCTTAGTAAACATATTACACTGGTAGGAAAAGGAACATGAATAAGGTCCAGTGTTTCGTGTAACGCACGTTGTGTCTGTCGATATTTACTGCAACCGACAATGATGTGGTTAAGACCGGTAATTTCCTCTTAGTGCTTGTAGCAGCAAGAATCTGCACTAGTTTCTTGGCGTAGAATTAGATTCAGTGATATAAACATGTTACGATGAGAACGATCATCAAGTGAGGATAATGATGAAGAATCCATCAAGAGAATGTACAAAGGCAGGATTAATTTTCATAATCTCACTTCGACAGAATTTCGCGAGTGTTTTCGTCTTACCCAATACAAGCTGACTATATTCTTTAAATGATTGGTCATTTATTGAAACCTGCAGCAAAAAGAAGTCAATCCCTTTCGGAAAAAGAACAAATTCCTAAATGCTTACATTGGTAAGGAAATGGTGCCCAGCTCCACGGTGTAGCAGCAATGCATGGGACATCAAAATAAACTATTTGTACAACTTTTACTAAAATCGTAGATGCTATATTAAGTGCAATATTTCCTAACATAGTACGTTGGCCTGATAATCCGCATAATACAACGAAATAGTTTCTAATGAAGGGTGGCTTTCCTTCTGTTTGTTGACGGTATTCTCGTTAATTTTTATGCTCCTGAGCACAAAGAGGTTTATGTTGATAGACAAGGGCTTCATTATCTCAATATTATTTCTAAATTTTCCAAAAAGTATGTCCCGTTTCTCCTTGATAACATCTAGCACAGCCAGCTTCTTGTAATTATCCTTCTTTCCCATTATCATAAATCAAAACTTTAAAACTACCAGAACCACAATTATATCGTCTTCATCGTAAAAAATAAAACATTAAAATCATGGAGTATTATAAAGTTTGTTCATGGAATAAACTTGATTGATTCACTCGTACGCGAAGACTTTCCACTCTGCGTAGAAATTGAAAAGTAATGCGTAGATCATGGTGGAACAGAAAGACTTTGCACTTGCAAAGTTGCAAAGTTCGTTCGTGTTGGTATGTGAGGCTGATGAGCAGCGTAGTGTCGTCCTATAATCTCCAGCGTTATGTTTCAGTTATTCGACTAGTCATTGTGAGATTTGCTGCGCAGTAATTGTATGAAGTCCATATATGGAATCGCCGTAGCGTTATATGTTCCATCTGAGATGCTCTGCTTTGCTAGTTGATCAGCTATTTCGTTATGATTTATGCCAGCGTGTCCTTTCAGCGAAAGGAAATTTATGCCGATGCCGACGATTTTTTACCTTCATGTCATTTGCAAAATGTCAAAGAAGGTAGTGATTACATTTTGCGGTCCATTGAGGGTGTTGTAGTCGTGTAGAATACGTTGAGCATCTGTAGGAATTAATATTCCTTGTGTATGCTGTGAAAGTCCAAAACATGAACAGCTAGTATTTCTGCCGTAAATATGGACTCCCTGGGATAGTAGTGAGTGTTTTTCATAAATATTCAGAGTACGGCAGTGATAAGCATATCCAACACCGTCAATAGTTTTGATCCATCCGCCAGATCGATTGAATGAATGCCGTTATGCTGCTGTTACTTTTACTGAGCGGCGTAGGTAGTCTGGGAGGTAGAATATTTTAGGTCAAAAAAGAGATAATTCGAACAGATAACGGAATCCTGAAATAGAGGTATCGCTTAACACAACGGGTATGATATATTTTAGTTCCTTGTTGCTTTTGATAAGGCCTGGAATTCTCTGAATACGTTCCGCTGGTCTTAAATCCAAAGTGTCCGATGTTAGTTTCACATTCGGCAAGAGACAAAGATTCTTAAGTGTAGCTCGCCCAATTATTTGATAATAATTGCCGTCTGAGAGATAAAGGCGTTTCATTTGCTTCGATCAGAAGAGCGTCTGTTGGTGAAGATGTCATAGCACCAATGCATAACCTAATCGCTCGATATTGTATTGCGTCTAACTCATGAAGAGTTGATTGCGATGCATTTGTGAAGAAGATACTGCCGTAGTCTAAAATTGCTCGTATTAGAGCTGGTTGGATCTGTTCCCCACACATTCATAGGTTAGAATGCAAGCATCCTGAAGCGAGTAACAAGTAGGCACTAGCCGGCACAACAGTTTTGCATAAACACTATGGGTACGGCCCATCAGAACCCCTAGAATTTGTTATTTACGCTACATTACGAACGAGTCGGCTAGATGACACTTCCTAGTAACCTAGTTTGCATTCTAACCTATTGCTGCCTAAGAATCCGGGGTTTTGTCATAGTTATATTTGCGTAAATCTTGAAACAATCAATGTTTGTCTATAAGTTACGGATATTTTCAATACATAACATCCGATTTCCCACAGAGAAGCAATTGACAGAACATTCATTAGTCAACCAATACATAATGCTGCGCATATTTTTAATGTGGTTGTTATACAAATAACGCACAATCCGAACGTTAAATCATACGCACAAAAATATTACAGAGCTGAGATTCGATCCGTCGATCACGAGCTTATGAAACGAAGAGCTTGCTTGTTCTGAACGTTCGTCGTGGGAATGTGTCGTTTACCGGTCTTGCGAAACACATTCGGAATATTTAGATTATATTTTCTCTGCACTGGGTGAGTGTTGCGTTTTGTGATTTGAACCTGGCCTGAAAGTATAGTGAAAATTGATCATATCGCAGGGACACGTTGCCAAGGTCTTCTTGTAAATTCAACATTCCTTCCACTTACTTGTTCCAGGCTCTCCTATCTCATATTTCCTATCAGACCTCCCGTCGTCAACACCGATAACGATAATAATAATTTGGACAATTTTGGGAGTCTTTCATTTTCCTGACTTGTGTATTCCTCCTATTTCCTTATCCCATACCGTCATTCTTGTGATGTCAGCTCTGATACCCCTTCTTCCTTCACTTATTGTTACGCGGGATTGATAATGTCGTTTTTTTGCACCTTAAAGTATTGATCGCCATCCCACAAAAATGTGAGTTATTTCTGTTATGTTACAGAGCATCGGATAGCGGTATGTACCAGCCTACCCATGGCCCGGTCATGGATTCCAACTTCCACTCCGAAGACCTGTCGCTGTACCACGGGCGGGACCCTGATCAAATGAGTATCTCGTCTACGACGTCCAGCACGGGAGGACCGTCGCCCCGCGACAGACGACCAGATGCGAGCAGCAGCATCTACATGCCCATGGCACCCGGCCATAGCCACACGCACGGTCACAGTCGCAGCCCAGGCTCCAACAGCAAAGTCTCGGTGAGTGGCGTACACTCTAGTCAGTCAGCATTCGTCCCGTGTACTCAAGGTTACAGGATCGAATCCCTGCATGGTCGATTGGCATTCTAGATTGGAAAAGGGACCTGCGTTAGTAGAGTAGCTAAGAAGCAGACCTAATTTCACTACAAAATTGTAGCACCTCAGCTCTGAAAAGGCGTTCAGTACGGATATGTATGTATGTATGTATGTATGTATGTATGTATGTATGTATGTATGTATGTATGTATGTATGTATGTATGTATGTATGTATGTATGTATGTATGTATGTATTTATTTATTTATTTATTTATTTATTTATTTATTTATTTATTTATTTATTTATTTATTTATTTATTTATTTATTTATTTATTTATTTATTTATTTATTTATTTATTTATTTATTTATTTATTTATTTATTTATTTATTTATTTATTTATTTATTTATTTATTTATTTATTTATTTATTTATTTATTTATTTATTTATTTATTTATTTATTTATTTATTTATTTATTTATTTATTTATTTATTTATTTATTTATTTATTTATTTATTTATTTATTTATTTATTTATTTATTTATTTATTTATTTATTTATTTATTTATTTATTTATTTATTTATTTATTTATTTATTTATTTATTTATTTATTTATTTATTTATTTATTTATTTATTTATTTATTTATTTATTTATTTATTTATTTATTTATTTATTTATTTATTTATTTATTTATTTATTTATTTATTTATTTATTTATTTATTTATTTATTTATTTATTTATTTATTTATTTATTTATTTATTTATTTATTTATTTATTTATTTATTTATTTATTTATTTATTTATTTATTTATTTATTTATTTATTTATTTATTTATTTATTTATTTATTTATTTATTTATTTATTTATTTATTTATTTATTTATTTATTTATTTATTTATTTATTTATTTATTTATTTATTTATTTATTTATTTATTTATTTATTTATACACCGAATAAAAGTAATAACATTAGGAACAATGAGGGCTGTGAAAAACAGTTGCCCTGAGTGGAGCAGAGGCGAGATAAACCACTGTTTCTATATTGGCAAGATTCCATGCACTCGACTGAACTCTTATCAGCTGAGACTGTCTAGTGTATGTGCCTACAGAAAAATCAAAACCGGTAGCTCCCCCCACCCCTATATCATACCCCTTAATTACGTCACTGCTGTAGTCATTGGCTTTTGCGAATTAATGAACTTTGGTTGTCCAGCTCACCGGCCCCGTTTAACAGCGCGTGGCTGTTATCAGAAAATAACCCGACATTTGAATGAACCCTGTCTCGCATATTGATGGTGAAGGTATGCTTTTATCTCGACCTTAACTGGTTATTTGCGAATGAAATGCCACTAGGCTTTTTCTTTTGCTCAAAGTTCATGCCCTTTCCATGTGAGCGAGAGAGAATCGCTTTGAAGTAGGTTACCCTATGTGTATGTATGGGTCGACCGGATGTAACACACAATTGGTCATTGGTGCTGCAAAGGTGACCTTTAAATGTTATGCCCTGTGCCAGTGCCAGGTGACATCCGCAGTGCATGTGCGAACTCCCGTGCGGTCACATTAATCTCACGGGATCTCACCTTCTGATATTTCGTCTTCGTCGTATGCTGTGAAATTTAGTGATTCTGCTAATGTATGGTGTATACGTAAAAGTGGTCGTTGTGTAGAAAAAAGTAGACACTGCTTTGACTAACTGAACTAGCTGGTCGATATCGTTTGTCAACGGCAGGTAAGGGCGATTTACGTAACCCTGTATTTGTACGTTTATAAATTTGAAGATATACCCCCTTTCTGTTCGTGCCGCCTGCATCAATTTTAGCCTATTATTTCATCTGGAATTATATTTTTAAAAGTAAAATAAGTCGATGCAAAGTATAATTTATGTACAGGTTGCATTGATTTGCCTCGGTATTCCGTCATTTATTCATTTTCGATTCGGAAGTTTCGTAGTATTTAGGCTTCTTTGGTTTTTAGCCTCGACCACGCAGCCAGCGTCACTTTGTAGTTTTCACTCATGTTTACCGATATCCTAGCTTTGATTTTCGTACGATATGTAATATTGACATGAGATTAATATTTTATGATGAAGTGAAACTGGTTTTACCATGTTGAATGGTTTAGACCGTAAAAGCGCTGGCTTGTTGAGCCCAAGTTGGCGGGTTCGATCCTGGCTCAGTCCGATGGTATTTGAAGGTGATAATACCCAGTGTTGCCAACTTATATTTTCAAGTTCCGCTAAATACTACTAAAAATCCGCTAAAATTTCGCCTAGAAATCCGATCTCAAATAATAATAACAATAATAATAATAATAATAATAATAATAATAATAATAAAAGTAAATGTCTGCACTCACCTGATCTGTGAGTTTCACTGGGATTAACCCCCTGCCTGCGAGCCGGCGAGCTAAAACTTGTAGGCGCTTTAGTGCCGGGTGCAAACTAGGTGAATCCCCTACCTCAAGGGCCACTCACAAAACAGGCCAGTTCATTAAACGGTCTTCCTTAATAGCATAAATATAAATGCTACTCTCTCACAGTTTCATTATCTGTCGTCATTCGCCAACTAAGATATATGTAACCTTTCCCCACGCATTACAAATTTATGATACCATGATCTCATAACATCAAATCCGAATAACATGTTTTCCTCATGTGACTGCTAGCTCCTGATAACAAATACGAAATAGCTCGGAGACAGACTGGAGTACAAACTTAATGTGGGTAAAACACTAAATTCCGCTATAATAAATCTAGAATTGCGCCAAAAAATCCGCTGTCCGCTAAATTATATATTTCTCCGCCAACAGTCTTCTAATTCCGCCAAATTTAGCGGAAAATCCGCCAATATGGCAACACTGCTAATACCCAGCCTCCTGTCGGTTGATTTATTAACACGTAGAACCACTCTTGTGGAACATAATTCTGGCATCTCAGTGTTTCCGATAAACCGTACAACCAATAACTTATTATTATTATTATTATTATTATTATTATTATTATTATTATTATTATTATTATTATTATTATTATTATTATTATTATTATTATCTGTGTCCTTGAGTGGACTTGAATTGGAAAGAATGCATCGCACAGTTGTTCGTACTAGTTCTGTTTTTGGAAAACATAGAACTGAACATTCATTTTGAAAAAAAAATACGATTAGTATATAGTCATTTATGTCTTATCGTGAATTAATTACTATGTTATTACAAATACACATATGTAAATTAAATCTTTATAATGCATTAATTTCATTCTACTTTAACTCGTATGTCGAATAAAAGTTGTATATAAACCTTGTGTACTTGAGCACTATAATATCCTTTTAAGTCACAAAATGTCCTGCATTCCCGAAGCACTGTTTGGATACTGTACCTCGTGCCTCTCAATCTACCATATCGCTATAAAATGTACACATTAGTATGTAGTGTCCGATTCAGAAGTACCCTACCGTAAAGTATAAAATAACTGTCATTGAAAAGGTTCAGCTGAAAGGAAATGTATTCATCTCGTGTGCCAAGACGTGATAATTGTCTGTCAGCCTGCTAAGAAAGAATAATTAAGATACAGTTAATGGAACTATTATTTTCAAAAATCTGTTTGTGTACATTATTTTGAAATTTTGTTTTTAATTTTTGTTAAAATTCACAATTAAATTAATGTCTTATTAGCTGTTATTGCACGTTCGTGAAAAAAAAAAAAAAAAAAGGAAAATCCACAATTCGAGCCCTTCAGGAAATTCGTTACTATAAATTGCCTCCCAGCAGCAACTGTCAGTTTTAAGTGGTAAAGTAAAACACCTCTAGTTAGCGAGCACAGTCTTTCGTATACTCAATAAAACTGAATAAATGGTGGTTACAGACATTTCTCGTATTTTAATGTTGAGAACATTTCTTAGCAGACAAAAGTAGGGGTTACCATACTAGGAAAAACATAAAATTAAATAATTTCTTCAAGGGTGCCGAAAGTTGAATGGCTAAAGAAGGTTGTTTCAAAAATGTTATTCTATGTTTTGTTGTTTACTTTTTTTTTTGCTAGTTGCTTTACGTCGCACCGACACAGATAGGTCTTATGGCGACGATGGGACAGGAAAGAGCTAGGAGTGGGAAGGAAGCGGCCGTGGCCTTAATTAAGGTACAGCCCCAGCATTTGCCTGGTGTGAAAATGGGAAACCACGGAAAACCATTTTAGGGCTGCCGACGGTGGGGTTCGAACCTACTATCTCCCGAATACTGGATACTGGCCGCACTTAAACGACTGCAGCTATCGAGCTCGGTGTTTACTTTTTAGGAGCATGGGATCATTGTGAGTAGTCTCGTGTACTTACGTGTGTGGCATGACTGTCTGTCCGATGTTACTGGTAAATACCTCGCTACATATTTGAACTAATTCATGTAATTTATGTATTTCTTTTACAAATAAACATTTAATCATACAAATTAAATTTCAGTCTTCAACCCGGTTCTTGTTGTATGTTGGGTGTTCAGCCCGAAGGCTAGTTTGATCCTCCACAGCTATGCCAACAGCTGTCATAGATGGCCTAGGCATCACTGAAGAGACGTACTAGGGAAATGAGGAGTGAGGTAGTTTCTGGTTGCTTTACCCGGAATTTCAGATACATTTTACAAACATGTGAAATACGCAAAGGTTGACGGAATTTTCCTTAGAGATGTGCAAATCATTTTCTCAATCGGCATTATAGAAATACTTTTTTTCTCATGAAATTGACTTGTAACAACGCAAACTACAGTGTTAGTGGCTGGATTTCAACCAGCAATAGATGCAGTTTCCTGTCCGTATCCTTCAACCCTTAGATGCCACTGTCGGTCCATTTCTTAAGTTAGTTTTGTTTTTCATTGATAGTATACTCAAAAGAATTAAAGAATCCTAGCATAGAAGCGATGTTCTGTGGCTTCGTTGTGTATTAGCTTCTGAATAATGCCACGAAATCCCTGAATATGTGTTGTTATGTAGTTTACTCACGATTTTCATTACTTTACAATAAGGAAATTCTTGTTTTTGTGTGTTTCAGCCGACCCCACCGAAGAAACCACCTCGCCGAAATTTGTCCGTGTCGCCTACACACTTGCAGCCTACGTTAATGACGATGTCCGCGGACAGCGCCGTGGTCAGCGGAGGTGGAGGAGTTGGTGGCGGCGGCAGTAGCACCTATGAGTACTTGTTCCTAGCGAGAAGTGGCGTCCGTAGCCACGGCGATTTGGACGACCTGCAAGGCATGGCCGTTCAGACACTGGGTGGGGGCCGTCGAGAGGCTCTGTTGAGACGAGGTCGCAGTGCGGACCAATACGTGGATATGCGCGCCCGACACGGCCTTCTGTCCGCCGTGGATAATCCCGGAGAAGCATTGCACGCCCTACTAGCACGCGGCCGCAGCGAGGACCCCGATGACCATCGGAAACATCCCCAGCAACAACCGGTAGCTATCACATCCGTGTACGAGAACATGCCTGTAAGGACCCAGAATCCACGACGGAAACTTCGACGGCATTATAACGATCGTGCTTATGAGAATTATGAACCGGTGAATTTTCGTTCCTCTGAAGTGACTTCTAGTAATGGTGGTGGTGGTGTTGGTGGTGGTAATAAGGAAGTTAGTTCCTCACCGGCTGTCGTGGACTCTTCTGGTCCCACGTCAGGGGTTGACAATCCTAAATTCGTGTCGAGTGCATACATCACGCTCAAGTCGTCACAGGAAAGCCTTCTAGACGAGAAGGCCACTACACCGACGGCGGAGGACAAGAAAGTAAAGAAGGTTCAGGTGATGCCCCTCAGCCCCACACACTACCAGCAGCCTCCAACGCCTGATCACCCTCCACCTTCGGCCATGCAAGCAGAGAAGAGCATTCACGAGCGCATCAGACCTCTCAGCCAGGTACAATTCATGGTATACTTAGAGTGCGAATTGTGACTGATTGTCTGCATGCTCTAGCAGTAGAAGGAAAATGGAATCTTTTAACCATTACCACTCTTCCAGTACCACTCTTGTCTTCTTAGATACCAATTCGGCAACACTAAATGTATATAGTAAAATAATTATCATTATGTACTGTATATTTAGCATTCATGCACTACTGTAGTTTTACTCCTATTTATCCCACCGTGTTCATGAAGCAGAACTTTGTGCAATAATAATAATAATATTATACACTGATGTATAGTAATCCTCCTAATGAGTTAAATGCGGAATCTAACATAATGTACACAATGGTATTTCTTTTGTCCTCTGTCAGTGTGTAATTTACAATGCCAAGGGAGGAAACTTACTCAGCTGTAATATATACACACAAGTATTCACTTTTAAAAGTTTGATTTTTGTTCATTGGATTTTATGTGTTATTATTATTATTATTATTATTATTATTATTATTATTATTATTATTATTATTATTATTATTATTATTATTATTATTATTATTATTATTATTATTATTATTATTATTATTTTCCATAACATCTCGCTTTAAACTGCTTCTTCTTTACAAACTTTACGGTGCAATCTGAATGTACGATACTAACTGGAATGCAGCTAAAACTTAAGAACTTTCAATAATAGTGTGTTTTAAATACTGTCTGCTTTTACTTAATCTGACCGAGAAGCTTGCTTTCCTTCCTTCCTTTTGGAATATGTGTCACTTTTTGTCTCTCTATGTGTGTTTCTTTCTTAAGTTGTATTCTATCGTACTTAGCTTACAATTGCTGTGTAATTTTAATAGTTGAATTTTTTCTAGTTTCGTGGTTTGATCAAAGTTTGTTGAATGACATGCCTGATGTAAAAGTTTTCAAGAACAGTGAAAAGATTCAATTTAAGTTGCCTGCCTCCTTTATTTTCTTAGAGTGTCCACCTATTCAGTACTTTGAGCCATTAATTCTTGGCTCTAGTGCACAAATTTTTAGTGTCTATTATTCTTTAGAAAACTATTTTGATTTAAATCCAAATCTTCACTACTCCGCCTCCTTGGCTAAATGGTCAGCGTCGAGGCCTTCGATTCAGAGGGTCCCTTATTCGATTCCCAGCCAGGACGGGGATTTTAACAGCCTCTAGTTTATTCTTCTGACTCGGGAACTGGGTGTTCGTACCAGCATTCCTCCTCATATACACACACCACACCACAACACACCATACCACACTACCAACAGCCTGCCTGGTGACCATGATCGGTGACCAATCTAAGTGACGTGCGGATTTAACAACACCGCCTCACAAAGCCCATTTCAATTCGCCCGCGAAGCGACCTGATTTGGCTAAGTTCAGCGGCTGATAAAATGACAACGGTGCGAGATATCGATTTTTTTTAGAATAGTCTGAATCAACTTTATTGAATTCACACTTTTTTTTTTTGGTAATGAATCGTGAATAAACCCGAGCAAAGATTTTGCGCGATGTGGCAGTGAACACAGGCGAACTCAACAGTTCTTCTTTACGTAAGCTGTGTGCGTTTCCGTGTGCATCTACATCTTCCCTTTAGGCTGCTCTAGACAGCATGTCTTGCAACTGAAAATAATCTACAAAAATTGCACGATTTTCGCCATACGTTATGCAGAACTAAATGGCATACGTGAGTGAGTTATTGCCCTATGTCCCTTTACCGTGGAGCAAGTTCTTTGTCGACATCATCGACACTCAATCTCAGGTCGCACAGGAACAGTAACCACGACATGGCTGACTAGGAATAAGTGACATAATGTTATATTTTGTAATCGAAGTTTTATTTGGAGAAACCCCGTGGTGTGGCTTCCTAATTTGTTCATTAGAAATATTCAGTCCTTCAAAATATTTTTTGAGAAGTGGGAGGGATTCAGTTAGGTGGAAATG
Source organism: Anabrus simplex (assembly GCF_040414725.1). NCBI lineage: Eukaryota > Metazoa > Arthropoda > Insecta > Orthoptera > Tettigoniidae > Anabrus > Anabrus simplex. Next base: position 97,883,550 of record NC_090267.1, read on the forward strand.
TAGTAAGCAGTTTGGCCTATGCCGACGACTAGGTCTTAATGGCAGATTGTGCTGAAAGTCTAATATCTTGCAACTTGAAAATAGGTGCAATGGGTATGATATGAAGATTAACATTTCCAAGACTAAAGTGATATATCAGTCGGTAAGAAACCTAAGGGAGTGGTAGTGGTGGTGATTATTGTTTAAAGAGGAAATACAACTGGGTTAACAATCCTTTATATAACACTAATCAGAGAGAGGAAAAAAGTGGAAGGGATATGAAGATATCGACCAAAGAAAGACAAGGGTCTCGAAAGGCGTGAAAATGAAAGGCGCCCTAGCCCTCGAATGCTCTAATAGCGTCGGGGTCGGAACGGTAGTGAAAGCTGGGTGGATTCAGGATATCTTATTCGTAAGTTAGAAGTAACAGACATAAAAGAAGCGAAAATGATCGCTGGTACAAACAGGTGGGATCAATGGCAGGAGGGTACTCGGAATGAAGTTGTACGCACAAATCGGCTTAGGTGATGGGGTCATGTGAGGTGAATGGAGGAGGATCGGTTACGTAGAAGAATAATGGACTAGGTCATGGAGGTTAAGAGAAGTAGAGAGACCACGGCGACGGTGGTTAGACTCGGTTTTCTAATGATTTAAAGAGATATAGAACTAAATGAGGCCAGAGAGCCTGTAGTAAATTCACAGAGGCTTGCAGACTGAACGCTGAAAGACATAATAGTCTATAATGAAAATATATGATGAGTGTATGTAGAATACAGAACATAGAAAATAAGTTGTTCTGTTTTTTAAATAAATATTTGCATCCGAACAAAACATGCATAACGTTTGTAATTTCTCTTTGTTGAGTTCACCCATATGAAATAATTTCAAATGTCTAGTTTCTCAAAAAATAATTTGAGTTCATCCTTTGTATTCACAATGCCTGTTATGGCTTGGGAGAAGCTACTGTGACCGAACACGAACAAATTAAAGTTACGAATACATACAAATAAAACTTCCATTAAAGAATGTTTTAAATTTGTGTAAAATTCTCCGAATAAGGTAGTGATTTGTGAGAGGAGAAAGTTTTTCACTGTCCGATACTCAGGGTGTCTTTCAATGACTATTTGTTTAGAATACCGCTGATGAGAATGAAATTACTTTTATGTCATATCCGTCTGGCAGATCTCACAATGTCTGCCATTTATTTTGATCAAACCACTTATGCTTCTAGTATATTGTCACTATACTATACTCTTCTCTAATCTATCTTTTTCTTTGTGTAATATTTCTTGCATGTAACCTTTGTAACATATTTAATCTATCTATTAATGTATGATGTAATAACTGGACAAAGCACTGTTCCTACCTACGCTTATGTTACAGCAGTATATATGATGTAACCGCTTCCTGAGAGATGCATGTTATTGAGGAGAATAATAAATGTTTGCCTACATTCTGCATCACGCATGTTAAACACAAGTTACCAATGAAGCACAGATCTCAACCAGTACTCAAACTTTGTCTTGTTGTTATAATAATTCATGATTATAGGTGCAATACGAGTTACTTCATTATGTAAATAAAATGTGTATTATCTTTACCCCTCTACCTGGTAAAGTAATAAACTTAAACATATATTTTCCTTATTCTTCTTAGTCATTCTCCTAGTTCTATCCATTATCCTCCCCTCCTTTCTTCATATTTTCGAGCTAGGGATATGGGTGAAATTATAATTATTTGTCAGTGTTGTAAGTTGAAGTATCCATGAATGAAACACTGAGAGATACCAGTCTTCTTAAAAAAATGGCCGTGTATTACCCTCATTTGAAATTATAGTTGTTTTTGCAGAGCTAAGGAAGTCTGAAATAATGCTTCTTGGTTATTTCTTAAATTGTTTTGTATACAATGAAAGTAGCTCAAGTTCATTGGAAATTGAAATTTCTGATTAGGATACAGCACTTCATATGTACGAAGCTGCCACTTTTCCTTAGTAGACTCTACCAAAATTGTTTTATATGTATACAGACATTATACTATTAAGTAAAAGTCTTTGTTACCGTTTTACGTAATACGTATTTGTATGATTCATTTGGTACTTTAATTCCTAGCACCTCAGAGAGGCTTGTGTTTTAATACAAGTTTACATGAATGATATTCCAAATCAACTTCTGGTTCTTTACCTGTCATAAAACCTTCCTTTTCAGTTGTTATATGGGCTCTGTGGCTCGCTGCAATATGAATTCTTATGCTTTATTAACATGAGAGTTAATCAAACATGACCTTCAAAGCTTATTAAAATTACTCTTTAAGGTGTACGTGTACATTATGGGAAGAAATGGGCATTATCATTTCCTGCATGTATTTTTGTTTGTTTCACTCACACGGATAAGAACAAGTTTAATGTAAGGGTTATTCAATTGAAATATAGGCTGGTGTCTCGAAATGCATCCTGTGTTTATTGGACAACATACGCTGTACCTAAACGATAGCATACTGATGACAGTTTGGGAGAGTCTATAGATAATCAAAACCCCCACCATTTACGACACCTGTTCCAATGCTGAACAAGTGTCTGTATACTCTCCACAATGAAGAATGTAGGTTGAACCACTCTTCCACAGCATCAGAAATCGCTGATCAGGAGGGGACTCGTCTTCTTATTCTTATTCTTGTGCATCACCATATTCTTCTTCTTCTTCTTCTTCTTCTTCAGTAGACCAAATACATAACTGTCGAAAGGAGAGAGATCTTGGTTGTAAGGTGGATGATCCTTAAGAGCCCAGCGAAAACAGCGCCGACTATCCATTGTTATGTTAGCGTGTTGATGTGTGTTACCGAGGAGCATAAGCACACTTCGTGACAGTATTGCGTTAAAAGCACCCATTTTTGCAGAAACGCTGAATCATACCAAGCTGTATTCGTTTAGGACGTAACACGAATGTTGCTTAAACTTTCGCCTCTATTTTGCGGATACTTATCTCAGGCTGATTACCTTTTAAGCTGTTATTAAAATACCAGACTATGCATTGCTGCCACCTGTTTGTTGTCCCGTCAGTTACTTGCAGTGTTGCCAGCTCTTTTTTCGTTTCAATTGAACAACCCTTATAGGTCTAAAACACTGAGTCTTTATTACCAGAAAAAGTTATATTTTTGCTTTTGTAGATTTTCACATGATACTCTATGGAAGCCTTGCATGCGTATTGCCTATTCTTCTGTTGTAAAGGATTTCTTCTCGAAGAAAGATACCACAGTTTTTATTTATGCTCATCTTTGACAAAGTGTTTTGGGATTAGTTCCCATCTGCCTTCTTCCAGAAGCAATTGGTAAAGAAACACATATATATGAACTGTATCCTGTATTTTTTGTGTGCTGTAGTGTTGATAATGATAGTATTCTATTTTTAAAAACAGTGTAACATATATGTGTGGTTCCTTTCTTCCATGAAGTAGGTAGTGTTTTCTCTCTACTTAAAGTAGACATAGCTGTGGGGCGCTCGGTGTGTTCGAGCCGTGGTTGAACCCACTGGCTTGTAACGCGAGTGTTAAACACGGATGAGGGCACGCCTCAAATAACCTGTGATCTGTCAACTGTGCCATTCTCTCTCTCTCTCTCATTCGCTCGCTCTTCTGGTTACACCTGTGTCCAGCGAACCCTTACAACAAATAAAACTCCTTAAGTCTTCAATCCTTTCGCTAAACCCTGTTGCGATAGGTAGCCTACTTAACCGATTTTTGAATGGATATTTCTGCGTCAAATGGAACGGACTCTGCTGTCGGTATCAGTTTTTAGTGAACCGTTTAGGCAGAAACTTCTGAACTGAAGATCTATATCTTAAATCTGTCTCGATATCGGACGGTGCTCTATTAACATTATGGCTTACTACTGTGCATTTATATACCGTAAATAATTAAACCTTTTCTAACATACACAAAACATTTACTTACATGCATTTACTTATGCATTTCAAAGTTTCTTTCTGCAGATACGAGGAAAAATATTACTGATTCTAGTTAACTAAAGTGCCCTGAATACATGTCTATATTCAGATTTTCTGTATAATGTCAGTTTTTTTGGTAATTTTAAAGAGAAAATTGAAAAACATCAATACTGGCAAAGTTTCATCATTCAAAAGTACATATAATTTAATAAGACAATATACCTGAAGAAGCTATTTAGGATTGAGAAATGTTGAATCCAAGGCTGTTTTCATATTTTCTCTATCGTGCCCCGTTTTATGTATTAAGAACGAAAAACTTCAAAATTTAAACAAGAATTTCAATAACGTCATATTACAGTATATATATATATATTATTTTTAAATATTCTTAATACCGAAGTATAAAATCGTTGAATTATATTCATAAAAAGTATTTACAGACATTCAGATGTTCTATTTTTCCGTCGAAATGTTGCGACGTTTTGATGCCTGGCTTTGACTTTGGGATGTACTCCACTTTAAGCACCGGAAATAATCTGCTGACATTGCTTCATTCCACTTTCCCTGGTATCTTACTTCCATGCTTTTAATATCTTAATGAAATGATTCAAGGAATGGCATTCATACAAATGTAAAAATGAATTGAGGTTTTTTTTTTTCAAGTTTCCTTACAATATTAAGCAAGCAAAAGATAATTATAGGTTAGTTTGTTAACAATTTTTAATTTCAATTGTTTTATAAGATTGAAGTGATTCCATTGTCTAGATTACTAGCTTTAGCGCAATAATAATAGTAGTAAGTTATAAATGGTGTAACATATAATAATGTCATTATTTAAACATTTTCATGAATGTCAGAAACTTTTTTTTTAATTGGACGTGATGAAACAAAACTAGATACGGGATTTGTAACTACCCTTAGGGAGAGGACGGAAAAATATAAACAGTGTCTCTCTAGCAAAATGGTTGCATATCAGGAGGTTTACTCATGGATCACTGCTAGGACCTACGTAGACTTCATGACTGTCACATTGAACATGCTGTCTCACTACACTGGACGGATAATAATAATAATAACAACAATAATAATATTAGTAATAATTATAATAAAAATAGGGCTTATATTTCCCCGTCTAGTGATCACATTAACATATATTTTCCAATTACTCAACACGTTAGTTAAATCGCATAACCTTTCTCTCATCCATTTAATATTTGTGGTGTATGTATCATGACGTGAGTTAAGTCCGATTGCTACATGTTATCTTGCGGCCCATTTTTACTCGAATACAAAACAGTTATTTTCTGAATATATATGGATCAGCTTCCGAAATGCCTTGCTCTTTACTCTGAGATGTAAATCAAATGTGGAAATAAATAATGAAAATTTCACAAACAATTTAGTTTTGTATACATACATACATACATACATACATACATACATGCAAATAATGAAAATTTCACAATCTAGTGTTGAATAGGATACATACATACAAATTCATTGTAGATTGTTATGCCTTTCAGCGTTCAGTCTGCAAGCCTTTGTGATTTAATTTTAAACTGCTCCACAATCCTGTATTTGTAACTACCTGTGTGGCCATGTTTAGTTTCAAACCTCTTACTCTAAATTATAGAAACTGAGTCTTAACTATCCGCTATAGGCCTGCCATAGAATTCAAAATGCTCCGAATTTGTATTTGTTGATATTATTCGCAATTACTAAAATCAAATTATGGTCTACTCATAGGAACATCATTTCTAATTCAAAAAAAATTGTAAATTTTATACTGGATATTAGTGTTTCAGCAGATTAAATTCAGTGCTGTTGTCTAACATGTGTATGTTGGGTATTCAGCCCGAAGGCTGGTTTGATCCTCTGCAGCTCCGCCAACAGCTGCCATAAATAGCCTAGGCGTTACTGAAGAGGCGTACTAGGGAAGTGAGAAGTGAGGTAGTTTCCCGTTGCTTTCCTCACCGAGCCAGCCGTTGCTATTACATATCAGTCTGCCAAGCCCACTGAATTGCATGCACCAACCGACCCTATGAGCGATATTTTCACACCATTCATAACAGGGACTGGCTGCATAAGGAATGGTATTACTAGCATCACTCATACCTCTGTCACTTTCATATTGCCAAAGCCAAGGATGAGACTGAAACAGGTCAATGAAAGTACTACATAAGAAGAAGAATTATTAGAATTGTGTGTATCTAGTCCTCTTTGGACTGCGAATTCTTTGAATAATCATTGCTGTAATACTTTTTAATTTAAAATATAAGATTATATTTTCAGTTCAGTGAATTAACAGGCCGTGCAGAAGATTGTGATGCGTTAATATTTCAAAATATCCAGTACAGTTTAAAACATGTGCGAATTTATTGTTGTTATTGTGATTAATATTAATCCTAGGATGCTCTATATTTATATAAATATGTTGCTGGTTTATTCGGAGGGAATAGCGTATGTATTCATCCGTAAGCCTCACATGCAAAATAAAGTATTTAATCACCGTGATTAGTTCCTTCTGATTAAATATACATAGTAGGCTGTTCCACCCTAACAGAAATATTTCTAAATGTACCAAGGGTTGAAGTAGTTGGTCGTAATTTTATAGAAATAAAGAGTTTCGATTATTTACTTACCTCTTACTGAATAAACATTCCTCCAGAAGACGTTGCTGGGTTCTCACAGAATATGTAGATGAAAATACCAGCAAATAATGTCTCTCTAGCGCTGAAGGATATTTTATTATTCTTTGTTGACTTATGGACGTAGTTCACAGTTTTTGGTAATGAGAAGGCTTGTTTTTTTTCTTACAAATACACTCACTGAGAAGGGTTTCAATTATAATTATGTGATGTGTCTTAAGCCTATTTAATGGTCTGTGGTAAACGGTATCGATGAATCAGTTGGGTTTATCTAAAATGTACATGGTTTTTGCTCACTTTACTCGCACCTATTCGTGGCACATTCATATTTGTTAGAAAGCCGGGAAATATCCTCATTAGATAGTCATACATGTCATCGATTTCTAATTAAAATGTTTCAGTTAGGCCTACTTGTTTTGTATGTTTAAGTAGGTTTGGGCAAATAATTACTGAGATCTTCATTCTGGGGCTCAGTGAAGACAGGATGTTTTTTTTCTTATTTTAGCTATGAAGCAAAGGTCCACTGCTTCGATCGAGGAACACTGACATTAATTGCCGTGGTTTGGTTTTGCATAACACAGGCAAATGCCGTTATCGTGTATTACTTCTTTTCCAACGGCACGTATACCAACCAATTAACCAAATTTTCTGAAGCTACATTGGTGAAGATGTCACATTACCAGACTGAGTGGCTCAGATGTAAAGCTTTGGCCTTCTGAACCCAAGTTGGCGGGTTCGATCCCAACTCAGTCCTCTGGTGTTTGAAAGTATTATTATTATTATTATTATTATTATTATTATTATTATTATTATTATTATTATTATTATTATTATTATTATCACATCTCTGACATATTTTTGGTCGGCATGTCACTCAGCTTTCACGCTTGTAATATAAATGGAACGAAATATCATTAAATAAACACAGCTTCAACCATAATATCTGACACCTAAATTGATTCATTGGTTTACTTTTTGCCATACCTGTATTCATTATATTTAAACAGTGCCTTACAAAGAAAAAGCGTAGTTGTTTTCCTCTTCACAGGTTTCAAAATCAGCTTGGTAAGATTCCTTTTAGACCACACTTTATTGATAGCTCATTACACCCTCGTAAACCGCTCACTGCTTCACATCTGATTGAGCTATAGAAAGGTATACTATTCCATTCTCACACTGGCACAGTTGAATATTTCATGTGGGGTGCTCTCATCCAACCTCGCTGGGTGTGTAACTGCGTTTTACTTTCAAGATTGAAGCTAATATTTCAGCATACGTATTGTTTGGTATTACGCCGTTCCTATGTTCTTAGTATCACTCTAGATGTAGATAGAGGATGCACATGTGTGTGTGTGTGTAAATATATATATATATTATTTCCCTGTTATTGTGTTCTTGCTCTGATACCAAATATTGATGAATTATGTTTCATAGAGTTATTTATGAAATATGTATATGTTTACATTTTGTTTCTGTTGGTTTATTATTATAGATGTTTAATAAATGTATCGTTTGTGTTATTCATGTTTTTAGTTGTTAAGCCTTCGCGTGTATTATCCCATGGGCATATTCAGCTGTCGTTCACAGCTTGTTTTTACCAGTTGAATACACCCTACTACGGAGCTATACTCTAAGGCATGTTCATTGAATATTGCACGCCATTTCTTTACTTCGAAATGGATAATCCTTTGAGCAGTGCTCTCCTATGATTAATAATGGATAATATGTTTGCTCCTAGAGACATTTCTTTCATTTTAAATTGGAGGAATTGTTGTTTCCAAACATGAACTGGAGATGGCGCCTAAGTTTAATTAGAAAAGCATATTATTTTTTAAAAATACTGGTAGGGGACATATGAGGGATTGTCCCGGTGGGTTTACATGACAACGTCGCCCGACACAAGTCTGAATTGAATTAAATGAAAGACACGTTTGATAATCAAGCAGAACAGTTTTATTAACTTGTAAAACAGTAAAATAATGGCATCATAGTAGTCAATTGTCAGCGCGGTAAATAAATAAATAAATAAATAAATGGAATTAAATTAAATAAGCTTGAACCAACCAACTGATTTAATCTTTATGACTATTACTGATATTAATTATTGAGAGCTAACTTGTATGGCTGGTAGCCTAGCGAAACGTGCTGGTCGAAAGAAAACGTGGACCGGGTATATGGATGTTAGAGGTTTGGTCATATTGATAAACAATTTGAAAATTGTCGATATCTCGTGCCGTTGTCGTTTTATCATCTGCTGGAGAACTAGCCCATCAGATCGCTTTGCGGGTCAATTCACATGGGCTTCGCGAGGCGGTGTTGTTAAATCTATAGTGGCTGAAGACCGACTTGAGAAAACCAATCGAAGAAGAAAACTTCGCCAGGTGAGGGATTTGAACACGGACCTCCGAGCTGACAGGCTTGCGCCAAAGCAAGTACGCTACGGTGACACCGGCTAAAAGCCACGGTGTGTTTGTGTTTGATGCTGATTTCTCGGCGTTGGTAGCTGCTAGGCGATCGGTCTTTTACGGAAATGTTCGTTAAGCAACCAAGTAGCATGTTTAAAATAGGCCTAAACTCACATGGCAACGCAAGCCTTCTTCGATTGGTGTTCTCAAGCTGGTCTTAAGAGACGTACAGAATTAGCAACATCGCCCCACATAGCCCGTTTGAATTCGCCCGCGAAGCGATCTGATTGGCAAACTTCAGCAGCTGATAAAAATGAAACTGGCCCGTGATATCGAGTAATATATATCAGTGTGACCAACCGTCTAAAGCTCGTACAACCGATTCACATTGTTTCCAACCACCATATATAACTCGAGCATATATTTCAGTACATTTGGTAATTTTCAACAATTTGTACACCGTGTCTTAATTTGCTGCGTTGGCTCTATTCTATGATACATACTGCACGAGTCGGAATTTAGTTAAGAAGTATATGTAAAGAAAATTAAGAAATGTTCATATTTTGGATTCCGCATGTTTTTCCCTAACGGTCCTCGAGTGATCGTTGTAGTATAATCATCTCGGACTTATTTATATTAGTACCCCACATGATGGGGTCGAAATTGATGGGTAAATTACCGATTTTTAAAAACTGTGATGCAAAATTTCAGTGTTCACACTCACTTGTGAAAGGGGGAACCTTTCAAATCAGTCGACACTTTCTCTCGCTACGGCGCTCCGAAGTGCACGGAGTGTGCGTAATTGAGCGCTCAAAAGCACGAGACCCCAACAGGGAGAGGTTGCAACATTGCGCTGAATGTATTCTTGCGCCATTTCGCTGAGGCCTTGGGTTTCGTAGCAATATCAGAATATCGAATGAATCGCTTGTATTTTGTCAGAAACAGCCTGTGATGAACGGGCAGATTTTCGTAATGCCAACTTCCCGTGCACTCTGCAGAGTGAGACTTCATCTCGTCAAATTGCCTGGCGTCAGACTGCCATAAAACTGCACGTCTTTATTTCAACCTACAGTACCTTCCTCCTCGCCCATCATGACATATTGTCATGGAAATTACTCAATTAACAAGAGAAGCAAAGCAAATCTGGACTGTTCCTATTAAGTGGGGATGCAACCAGTCAGGGGAAAAAGAAACAAAATTTTGATTTTTGTTTCTGAATTATTGATTTTTCTTACATTATGAGAACAGTTCAACCTTGCTTTTGAACGGGAAATTATTATAAATGTTTGTTGTTGTTGCATTAATAGAACGATATTATTAATAATGCCAAGCGATTTTAACCGAGTAGAGGTAAAAAATTCAAGAGTTTGAAAATTATATTATCTGAATTAATGTCGTATTCCTTGTGTAAAAATGTCATCCTTGCATCTCAACGAGATGTATTTTAAAAATTACCCGGTATTTGTTGCTGCAATAATAGGGCCATGCCATTATGAACTTCAAGCGGTGTTTTCTAAACTTTCAATTTTTCATCGCATAGATCCTCTAAACCTACAAGAGCTTATGCTTCGAAATCTTCAGTGGTTGTAAATAATGATTTTTAGACGATTTTTTTGAAGGATTGTGCATTTATTCAGTTATTCGTAGATTTCACAGAATATTTATTGTGATATTGCACTATGTTTTCTTGTTTCCAAAATTTAAATCAGCACAAAAATTGTATTTTTCCCTATATTTTCATAATTCTTCATAATGTTTACGATAAATATGTAAATTTAAGCCCGTAAAAATCAATCTGTTACCACAAGTAGTTATGCTGTAATGTGTACCATCTCAGGTCATACAGTGAACGTTTGTCCATCACTATTCTGGCGCCATTTTGTCGTCTAACGTGACTGTACTTAGTCATACAATGTGTTAAACTCATGTTGATATGATAAGTGTGCAAATTTCTTTGTATAATATTATGCTTTATGTGCATAAAAATCTAGTGATGTATTCTTGCCTCCCCCCCCCCCCTTAATACTGTTAGAAACACGCACAATTTTAAGCAGCCCCTTGTAGAATTTTTATTTTCGTGCTGTATCAGGACATTTCTTCCATTGTAATGATTTCGGACGACATTTTGTATGAAAAAGTTATTTCTGTATGGAATGAAATTAGTACGCGGCGAAAGTCGCTAGCCTACTGTAAGTTTGTCATTAAACTGATTGCGGTTAGGAACTGAGTCCTGCTGTATTTTATTCTCGCTTGATCAGCTGTCACCAACAGAGCTGATCCTAGTTTTATAAGTCATTTCTATGGTAATGAGACATGTTTCAAGTTGAACGGAAAAATAGACACAATTATGTTCACTAGATCGGCCAGAATCCTCATGCAATAACTCAAGACGAATTAAATGTTACTAGTGTCACAGTCTGGGCAGGCATATGCAGTGCTGGGGCGTACTTGGTCCGTATCTTTTTAGGATACTGTGAACGCTGTAAATTACAATATACACGGATATTTTGGATGAAGTGATTATTTAGACAATAATACTATTTTTTTAAGGCGTGAGACACCAACTCACCTAACAACGAGATGGTGCACCAGCCCACTATGGATTAATCGTTCGTGAATTTCGTAATGATCTTTCACTCAGTGGATAGGCAGACGTTGTAGGTACTACACAGCGGCCTGCGAAGTCACCGGACCTTACGCCTTTCGACTTTGCCTTGTTTGCGGTTATGAAGGATGGAGTGTCTGGTACAAAACCAACAGACCTCTAGCATTTGAAGAGTTTAACAACGCTTTCGATAATAACCTACAAGTATATGATACAACAGAACTGTGATCAGACATTGTTTGTAATTCATAGAGGATCATGATGAACATTTTGAGCAGATTGACTAGCCATATTGGTGTTAATAAATTGCATTTCTAAGTAAGATTACCTCTGAATGTAAATGTATTTTCGAGGTTGCGACTTAAACGGCACTCTGCATATTATTTCAGGAAATTTACTCAGATCAGTATAGATACCAAGAAAAATATAACCTAGACAATCAAATTTGTAATAAATTACTAATATTCAATATCCAAGGTTTTTGTTCGTTTTGTATCTTTTTGTTATTTTCTGTCATTTCAATTATTTTTTTTTTTTTTGCTAGGGGCTTTACGTCGCACCGACACAGATAGGTCTTATGGCGACGATGGGAGAGGAAAAAATGTCTAGGAGTTGGAAGGAAGCGGCCGTGGCCTTAATTAAGGTACAGCCCCAGCATTTGCCTGGTGTGAAAATGGGAAACCACGGAAAACCATCTTCAGGGCTGCCGATAGTGGGATTCGAACCTACTATCTCCCGGATGCAAGCTCCCAGCCGCACGCCTCTACGCGCACGGCCAACTCGCCCGGTGTCATTTCAATTATTCGTATGTAAAACGTACTCTAATTAGTTTGGTGAATTCTTATGTTTCCGATTAGGAAGTTGTGAAACATTGTTTCTTTTGAAAAATCTTCATTATTAGGCCATTCATTAATCATTGTTACACATATGTCATATGAAAAGTGCATGGGTTGAGTGAACTTTTCATCCGTTTATTCGCATATACACAGAAAAAAAAAATTAGAGGACGTTCTGAAACACGTATCATATGTGGTGATTAAGTTTAAAGTTGTAATATCTAACGTAGTGGTGTGAATGGTCTGTTTTTCAAAAGCAGTCTCATCTGCTAGCTTTGTACAAATTTTATTGGCGAGTTTAATGCTGAACAAGGGAATATTGTGTATATTTGGCGGACCGTGTGTTACAACGTGAATATGTCTCTTGTTGTGGAGGCGATGCCCTAGAGGAGATAAGGTACATTGTTTGGTATCTATGTTCGTTGGTCTGCAATAGGAGCAGCCTGGCGTGCTTGATCCCCTTGAAGTAGACTACACACCACGCTGACCCCACGAGACACTGGCCGCCTTTCAGATGAGACGTGAATGTATTATCAGGATTCGAACTCAGTCCACTAGAACGTAGTTCCGAGATAGGTGGTTACCTCAGTCGATCTCTCTGCATGGTAGAAACAAAATTATTCGTTCGCCACCATTCTCAGAGTCGGAACTATTTCTTGGCTGAAAATTACGAAATAGAGATGATATAAATTTTCTTACCTGCTATTAACATTTCCACGATGCAGGACTAATAATTTACATTAGACTGTTAAACATTCAGCACAGATCCGGCTTATTGCGGATGATATTATACTGTATAGAGAAATAAATAAGTTACAGCACTGTGAGCGACTACAAAATTACTTCGATAGTGTTGTGAGATGGACAGCAGACAATGGTATGATAAACGGAACGAAAACGCCAGTTTGTAAGTTTTACCATTGGGATAAGTCCTCTCAATTACAATTACTGTGTTGATGGGATAATAGTTCCTCATGGGGATTACTGTAAGTACCTAGGTGTTGATATAAGGAAATATCTTAATTGGGGTAATCACACTAACGAGATCGTAAATAAGTGGTGCAGATCTATTCATGAAGTTATCAGGGTATTTAGGGGTTGCAGTAAGGATGTAAAGGAAAGAGAGCATTTAAGTCTTTGGTAAGACCTCAATTAAAGTACGATTCTAGTGGATGGAACCCACACCAGAATTACTTGATACCTGAACTGAAAAAAATCCAGAGGAAAACAGCACGATTTGTTCTGGGTGATTTCCGACAAGAGAGTAGTGTTCCGAAAATATTACAAACTTTGGGCTGGGAGGACTTGGGAGTAAGGTGACGAACCTCTCGACTAAGCTGTATGTTCCGAGCTGCCAGTGGGGAGATGACGTGGAATGACATTGAGAGACGAATAACAGTGAGTGTAGCTTTTAAAGGTAGGAGAGATCGTACTATGAAGGTAAAATTTCAATTCAAGAGGACAAATTGGGTCAAACATTCATTTATGGGAAGAGAAATAAAATTAGGGATTGGAATAAATCATCAATATATATATATATATACCTCATATCAATATAAATTATCAATATACTGTACAGGGTGTTAGGTGTATACGTGCAGATATTAAGCTAGTCGGCAAAGAAAAAGACATCTCACAATATATGCTATGTACTTTTTAGCTTGTCCTATTAGTTTGCCCATAACTGAGCCAAATATTTCAGGACCTAATGTGTTTTGAACGGCCGTAGCAGGATATGCCGGTTACGTCATTCTGTCCACGCGTAGTGGAAGTACAGTAGCAGAGTCTAGGGCTTGTTGAACCTGTTTCTTATCGCAGGCCAACACATGTTGTTGTGCACTTCCCCTAAAGGCTTGGCAAGTAGGCGAGGATGACTCACGTGCCAGGCCACTTGCTGTACTCGAAAACCGGTCTAGGGTACTCTGTGTGAAATGTACACAGGATCCTTACAGTGACCTCGAAGATACGCAACAGCACATACGTGCGAATAAAGTATTGTGTAGTTGTGTGTGATTTATAAGACGTCAATGGCATTACTCAGTGATCCAACCTGACAAAATGAAAGGAAATAGTTAATAAGTAAATGAAAAATGAGCGCAAAATTTCTGTGCTGTTATTGCGACAGTCTACCATGAATTTCTGACAATAGACAATGCGAGTTGTCTATGCTTATTCATAAACTTTTCAGGTCAATGAAAGGACGGTGGACACTGAAAGAAAAGGCTGTAAGTATTCAGTCATATTGTTATTAATGAGACAGATTTCAAAAACCGTAGTTGCAACCATGCGTGAACATTGCTCGAAGGAACAATAGCTACTGTGGATTTCTTTTGCTAGATGCTTTACGTCGCACCGACACAAATAGGTCTTATGGCGACGATGGGACAGGAAAGGGCTAGGAGTGGGAAGGAAGCGGCCGTGGCCTTAATTAAGGTACAGCCCCAGCATTTGCCTGGTGTGAAAATGGGAAACCACGGAAAATCATCTTCAGGGCCGCCGACAGTGGGGTTCGAACCTGCTATCTCCCGAATACTGGATACTGGCCGCAGTTAAGCAACTGCAGCTATCGAGCTCGGTCTACTATGGAATTGCCGCCGGGCATTTCTAATAGAAGGCTTATTCTTCGTTTTCCTAATCTGTTTACCTTCCAGGGTTGGTTTTCCCTCGGACTCAGCGAGGGATCCCACCTCTACCGCCTGAAGGGCAGTGTCCTGGAAAATGAGACATTGGGTCGGGGGATACAACTGGGGTGAATGACCAGTACCACGCCCAGGCGGCCTCACCTTCTATGCTGAACAGGGGTCTTGTGTAGGCCTTGCGGGGGAATGGGGAGATTGGAAGGGATAGACAAGGAAGAGGGAAGGAAGCGGCCGTGGCCTTAAGGTAGGTACCATCCCGGCATTTGCCTGGAGAAGTGCGAAACTACGGGAAACCACTTTCAGGATGGCTGAGGTTGGAATCGAACCACCTCTACCCATTTGACCTCCCGAGGCTTAGTGGACCCCGTTCCAGCCCTGGTACCACTTTTCAAATTTCGTGGCGGAGCTGGGAATGGAACACGGGCCTCCGGGGGTTGGCAGCTAATCACACTAACCACTACACCACAGAGGTGGACAGAAGGCTAATTACCGGACAGTAAGCGGTAATGTAACGGACCCGTTTAAATAAAACGTCCGTAATAATAATGTTACTACTACTACTACTACTACTACTAATATCTTTACGTTCCACTAACTAATTTTCACGGTTTTCGAAGACGCTGAAGTGCCAGAATTTTGTAAAGCAGTACTTTTTTAAATGCAAGTAAATCCACAGACACGAGACTGGCGTATTTCAGCACCTTCAAATACCACCGAACTGAGCCGCCTTCGAACCTGCCAAGGTGGGATCAGAAGACCAGCGCTCTATCGTCCGAGCTACGCAGACCGGCATTGGGGCTTAGAGTAAGTTGATCGTGCGGTTAGGGGCGCGCAGCTGTGAGCTTTATTCTGGTGATAGTGGGTTCGAACTCCACTGTCGGTACCCGGGAAGATGGTTTTCCGTAGTTTCCCATTTTCACATCAGGGAAATGCTGGAACTGTACCTTTATTAGACTTCGAACGCTTCCTTCCCACTTGTATCCCTTTTCTCTCCCACTGTCGCCGTAAGACCTATTTGTGTCGGTGCGACGTAAAACAATTTGTAAGTACATGCTTCGGTAATTTCTGAGGCATGTCTGCAATTATATTATTAATAATAATTCGGACCTGTTAAAAGTTCACTATTTTCTTTAGTGTTTTCTGACAGATTACGAGCTACGAAGTTTGAGTGGGGCGATTAACTTTTATTTTCATAATAGTCAGTAATAATAGACTAATACAGTTTGTATAATAATATTGTTAGTGGCTTTTCGACGGATGCAAGCTAATCGCACGGCCAACTCGCCCAATAATAATAATAATAATAATAATAATAATAATAATAATAATAAATCTTCACGTGCCAATGGAGACGCGCGGTGTCGGAATTTTGCCCACTGGTATTCTTTAACGTGCCCGTAAATCTACCGATCAGAAGCGGTCGTATTTGAGCACCTTCAAATACCAGCGGACTGAGCCAGGATCGAGCCTGCTAAGTTCATGAAACCAGTGCTTGAACCGTCTGAGCCACTCAGCCTGGCAACGTTTATTTTGATACGTTGAATAGGCACTGCAAAATCAGCAGTAAGCTAGAAGGTTCTCATTTACATTTAAACATGTTTTCTTCGGTTGGAAGCACGAAAGGAAGGTACGTTTAATTACTTTATGTTCATAACATGTCCCTTACTGGTATGAAGTAAAACGTTCGATGTGTTTTGACATTTCAATTCCGATACTACTCACTTTGAAATTCTATCCCATGCATTCTTTCGTTGACGTAATAAACTTTATTTACGTACACGTCAACACGTGTTGTTTCTGCATACGGCGAGCTGGACTCCCAAAAGACCATGATATGAAATCGCACTGTGGGAGAATATTCCACGTAAGCAGTTCGACAAAAGCACTAGACCTGTCACATGCCGGTTGTCTGCTGTTCTTAGCGACGGGGATGTCGCTGGACGGGTTCCCCACCCCTACATGAAACCGGTCTGTCTGACCTTGACCTGAATAACAGCTGTCAGAGATGCGAATTATCGTCCGTTCTAGTACGCGAGTTACTTCGTAGAAGTAGCATCAGTAGTAGTATTTGAATAATGCCAGTGTATGAATACCACGAATACCATTATATGCTGCTAGTGTATCGTGTGGCAGAACAGAACACGGATCGCCCTTCATGAATCTATCGGGAAAGGCTTCCAGCAATTTATATTATGTTTCTTATTCCCTACGAGTTAAAACAGAGGACACTTTGCGTTTTAAGGGCCGATGACATTAAGGCAGCAATCATCATCATCATCATCATCATCATCGTCGTCGTCGTCGTCACGTATAAATATTCAATAAAATAATCGTTTTATATTCATCATTACTGAAATAGGAACTATAAGTTAACTTTTAACTTAAGAAGATTGCTTAGAGTGTTTTGTTAATTTACAAAAGAAAGTTTAACATTTCTTTTAATGCAATCTGTATGTTTTCGTTTTTTAAACTGTTGTACTGTAATGTTTAACATTGGTACCTTATGTTGTTCACAGGCGTTTTCGTGTACGTTCGTAAATCCGTACTTTTCTATTCGAGATAGTCTTGTTACCGTCCACCTGGAATTACGGAGCTCGTACTGTATGTTAGTTCATTATTTTTCTACAACAGAGTGTTACGAATGCGACTGTAGTTCCCGCGACCACGCCACTCTTATGTCTGTGTCACTAATGTGCACTTTGTTCAGCTGTGTGCTGCTTGACTATGTGGCTCTCGTTACCTTCTCCTTCCTCTTCTTCTACTGCAGCCTTATGTCTTAACAGGTATACTGTATTCTACCGACATCATCTCAACACGCAGTAGCGTAATCTGCTGCCATTTACCGAGCTCGATAGCTGCAGTCGCTTAAGTCCGGCTCCATGGCTAAATGGTTAGCGTGCTGGCCTTTGGTCACAGGGGTACCGTGTTCGATTCCCGGGAGGGTCGGAAATTTAACCTTAATTGGTTAAATTTGCTGGCACGGGAACTGGGTGTATGTGCCATCTTCATCATCATTTCATCCTCATCACGACGCGCAGGTCGCCTACGGGAGTCAAATCAAAAGACCTGCATCTGGCGAGCCGAACTTATCTTCGGACACTCCCGGCACTAAAAGCCATACGACATTTCATTTCAGTGTGGCCAGTATCCATTATTCGGGAGATAGTGGGTTCGAACCCCACTCTCGGCAGCCCAGAAGATGTTTTTCCGTGGTTTCCCATTTTCACATCAGGCAAATGCTGGTGCTGTACCTTAATTAAGGCCACGGCCGCTTCCTTCTCTGTCCTAGCCCGTTCCAGTCCCATCGTCGCCATAAGGTGTGTAGGTGCGACGTAAAGCCAATAGCTGCTGCGATTTGTTATTAGCACCATCACAGTAAAATGTAATATAGTTGTGGCGGAATCTTCTTAGATAAGTTCGACATCTGTGGATTGTGTATAATTTGATAACTCATCTGTACTCATGAAAGCGACCGTCGGCCTGGCGTTCAGGTTAATAGCTACATGTCTCTAACGTGTAACCTTGTTTACGTTTCTTATATTTGTTGATGTGTATGTTTGATGTTTATACACAATACGAGATTACAGCTGACTCATCCCCACGAGCTTGACCTGGTTCTCGTTTTACGCATAGTAATCTGTAGGTAACTACTGCGAACGATGCTAACTCACGTGACATACATTTCATCTTGTTTCCTCTTAAACCACGCATATTTTACTATTTTCTTCCACGTATTTCAGCTTTTAATGACCTAATAATAATAATAATAATAATAATAATAATAATAATAATAATAATAATAATAATAATAATAACGTTAAGTGCTTTACGTCCCACTAACTACTTCTACGGTTTTCTGAGACGCTGAGGTGCCCGAATTTAGTCCCGCACGAGTTCTTTTTATGTACCAGAAAATCTGCCGACACGAGGCTGACGTACAGTATTTGAGCACCTTCAAATACCACCGGACTGGGCCAGGTCCGAACCTGTAAAGTTGGAATCAAAAGGCCTGCACCTCAACCGTCTGAGCAACTCAGCCCGGAAGGAGGCACGAAATGTAGGTACGTTTAATTTATTTAGTTGTATAACATGTCCAATATTCCTTTGAAACTAAACGTTCGATGTGTTTCGATAATTCAATTCCGATCCTACTCATTTGGGCATCCCATAACTGCTTTCGTTGGCGTAAGGACCTGCCATCTTTCTTGTACCTTTCCGCAATGCACAACGGGGATCGTACCGTATTTCACGTCCCGGCGCGCCTATACCAACCAATAATTATATCACACGCTCGTACAGGTCCCTCACCGATTCAGGTTTTCGGGTCATTTCCATACTCACTAGACCACGGGGCTGATGACCACACGTATCCCAATCCCTTAAAGGACATAACAGCAAATGAACCAGTATTAACACTGAGAATTCGGTACATCCAGGGTCCGAAACCGATGACCAGGGTTGTCTGAAGCCCCTAAGACAGAAACTGAATACTGGCAACTACGAAACCAGTCTGGCGAGAATGTAACTTAACAAGGCATACGCTACTGTAGTAGCCACCTTCAGCTGTTATCGTAGCTCAGTTGCTCTTAAACATAAAACCAGTTTGACAAGTATTTTACGTAACATCTCGTGTATTGCATAGGTAGCGTTCAGCTGTTGTACGTAAACATAAACAGAAACCAGTTTGGCACACATGGCGCGTGACTCGCCTGTTCTCAAAGGGAAGCTATTCATTCAAAAGAACAAGGCATACTACCTATTCTAAAAACATCGTATCTCTATGCTCTCGAAAATAACTTCCGAGAATTACTAAAAGTTTGATATATAGTGGTTCGTCACATCGTTCTCTATTGCTAGAAGAAATATCTGCAGGTATACACCTAACACCCTGTATATATATGTATATATATCGATAAATTTCCAAGTTCTCTGAAATCAGTGAAAAGAGTCTCGGTAAACAATTGATAGGAAATCTGCTACCTGGGCAACAATCCTAAATGCAGATCAATGATTGATTGATTGGAAGTATTTGGTAGTTTTTGAGAAGTGTATTCATGAATATCTCCGTTTTGTTCGTCCACCGAGCAAGTTGGCCGCGCAGTTTGAGTCGCGTAGATGTGAGCTTGCATTCGGAAGATGGTGGATTCGCACCCCACTGTCGGCAGCACTGAAGATGATTTCCCGTAGTTTCTCATCCTCATACCAGGAAAATAGATGTACTTGAATTAAGGTCACAAACGCTTCCTTCCCTAACCTACCCCTTTCTTATTCCATCGTTACCATAAGACCTGCCTATGTCGGTGGGACGTAAAAATAATCATCGTAATAGTACAGTGAAAACGCACGGGCACAAAAGATCAGAAATTATATTTTGCACTGCTATTATCATGTATGGCTTGTTCAATATAGCGAATATAAAAGAAGAGATTTGGCAATTTTTTATTGAGCCCCTTATCATTGCTACGTCAGTGTATACTAATGAAATATATAGTCTTATGCACAACTTTCTTACTATAAATACTGAGTTTCAAGAATTTCTGATAGAGTAAACAGACAGGCAAACATTAAAAAATGGGCTGAACGTACTTTCGACTTTTGTGTATTGATGCTGGTATATTTGTAAAATATTTTCGGTGCAGGATGACGTGAACGCTGGCCAGTGATCGATGGTCAGAATAATAGTATTACAGCTTGTGGTTGAAGTTACAGTTTAGTAATGTGATGAACACTCACGCCATAATAGTTTGATGAGGTATCATACATGCCACACAGTTAATTTCCGCGCTGTTAGAAGCTCATAGGGTTCACTTAGTATAATTGCAATGCGCTAGCTGGAACGATCCACACCAAATTACTAGCCCTAATAGGTTCCTTGAATCCCAGTTGCTTTGACCAACCGTCTCTTTGTTCATCAACTCCCTGTTTGCAATCTGAGCCTCACTTGTTATGTGGTAGAAAAATGTTAGCCCTCCAGATCGTTCTTGAAACATAAACATTATTTTTGTTACTAAGGATGGAATTATAGGGAGGGCATTGAATTAAAGGCCAGCTTCTCATCCTGACGAACTGAAATTTTGAAGGTGTCAGCATGGCATCCGTCCTTAACTCATCGGTGAAATTAAATGGCCTGTGTGGTAGGTATCCCCAGATATAACTAGAATGTGCCAATGACAAATTAATTGAAGATACCTGCCTCAATAGATCTGTGGCACAGTGTCAGACTCATGTGATGTGCGAGTTCGGTCGTGGCCGAGTTAGTTACGAAATGATGCTTTCTACTGTGTAGTGCACCTGAGATCGTATTATCCACACATTTTGCAGAACATGTACGGTAACTTTTGTCATACATTTATTCGACAACAGTGCATAATGCCAATAAGAAATTGTATTAAGAATCAGGCAACTCAGTTTCGAACGAGCTCTCTTTGTGTTAAGTTAATAATGGACTTGCCAGTTGCACGGTTTGATATTTTGCAAACTTCATTTGAACAGTTTTCAATTTAGTTTAGTTCGTATATTTTTCTGTGTTGCAATCAAATAAATTATTATAACCGAGACTTCGATATCGGTTACAGAGTATAGTTCTGCAGTTGCTGAAAAATGAAACCAATTTAAGTACGAACATCAAAGCGGTGCATGGTTGGCAGTTCAGCAGCTTAGTCGTTAAACCTCGGAGGCAGTCAAATAAAACCTATTAAACATTAATAATAACTATCTTACAATAACAAATATTCACGTAACTTGGCATTACATCTACCTGCTGTAATCTTACGATATATAAAAATGTATTGCTATCTGGAGACTAGCACTGTGGGGGCAAGCCGTCTCTAGCCCCCTTAGGGGTGTGAGGTTAGGGGAGTTAGGTATAAAAATAATAAAAGTAGTGTTGAATCCATACTTTTCGGGGTCGCTGAGGTGAATAGTGACACATAGAAATT
The DNA here is from genome assembly GCF_040414725.1 of Anabrus simplex. Taxonomy (NCBI): domain Eukaryota; kingdom Metazoa; phylum Arthropoda; class Insecta; order Orthoptera; family Tettigoniidae; genus Anabrus; species Anabrus simplex. The sequence continues at coordinate 97,905,537 of NC_090267.1, forward strand.
TAAAAAAAATCCAAGTTCAGTGGTGGGGGGCGAGGGGCTTTGATGTATAAAAATAATCGAAAATAGCGTCGAATCCATAGTTTTCGGCGTCGCTGAGGTGAATAGTAACACTCATTTTTTTAAAAAGTCAAAGTTCAGCCCCCTTTGAGGTGGCGGGCGAGGGGGCAGTGAGATTTAAAAATAATCGAAAATAGGCTCGAATCCATAGTTTTCTGGGTCGCTGTGATGAATAGTAACACTCCGAATTTTTAAAAGTCAATGTTCATCCCTCTTTGCGGTGGGGGGCAAGGGGGGCAGTGAGATATAAAAATAATCGAAAATATTGTCGAATTCATTGTTTTGGGGGTCGCTGAGATGAATATTAACACTCCGGCTTTTTAAAAGTCAAAACTCAGCCCGCTTTTCGGTGGGGGCGAGGGGGTTAGTGAGATATAAAATCTCTGGCCCCTTTGTTATTGGGAGAGAGAAAGAGTTAAAAATATAGATTATAGACGTATGTGTGTATTTTCCAGCATACTTCTCAACTAAATTTGGTACAAATGTTTCTTACTATCTGTGAAAAATTATGTTGGGCAAGACACCCCGGAAACCTCCAAGGGAGGAGGTAAAGTATAAATAGAGCTAAAAACGACCGATATTAGTGTAGAATCCATAGTTTTGAGGACTACTGGACCGATTTAAACCAATCTTGCTACACATATGACTTGCTATCAGGAGACTAACCACGTGTTGGTAAGACACCGCTGGCACCCTGGGAGTGAGGGGTGAGAGATAGGAGTAATCGAAAATAGTGTCGAATCCATAGTTTTCGGGCTCGCTGAGATGATAGTGACACTCCGGATGTTTCAAAGTCCAAGTTCAACCCCCTTTGGCATCGTAGGTGAGTAAAGGTGAAAAAGAATATTTAAAAAATGACTGAGATAATGAACGTATGTGTGTACGTTCCAGCATAGCTCTCTACCAATATTGATACAAGTATGACGTAATATCTGGAAAAAAATACTGTAGGGGTAAGAGACCCCTAGCCCCACAGGGTATGGGTGAAATGTAAAAATAATCGAAAACGACCGATATTTGAGTCGAATGCATAGTTTTCGGGGTCACTGAGATGAATTGTGACACTCTGGATGCCGTTTAAGCCAAAGTTCAGTCCCAATCGGCAGAGGGGATGAGAAAGAGTGAAGAAAAGAAAATGTCGAAAGTGACCGAGTTTACGGACGTATGTGTGTATGTTCTAGCATACCTCTCAACCAAACATGGTACATATATGAATTACCTGGAAGAAGTTACTAGAAGGGGTACGATTCAGCTAGCATCGCTAGCGGCGGAGTTGAATTTTTTTAAAAATACTGAAAGAGGGGTGAAATATTAAAATAATAAACAACGACAAATATTAATGTGCAGTCCATAGTTTCCGGAGTCCCTGAGGTGAATAGTGACACTTCGGATGTCTTTGAAGTCCATATTCGGCCAGCATTGGCATGAGCATGAGAAGGGAAGAGAAGGACAATATCCAAACTTATGGAAATTTCGCATGAATGTATGAATTTCTTCCAGCATAGCCCTCATACAGTGTTGGTACACACATGACTTACTATCTGAAATAAATACTCTTGGAGGAAAAACACCTAGCACTCCTAGGGGAGGAGGTGAAATATAAAAATAAACGAAAACGACTGATATCAGAGTTGAATCTATTGTTTACGAGGTCGCTGATTTGAACTGTGACACTCTGGACGCTGGTTAAGTCCTAGTTCAGCCGCAATCAGATAGGAGGTTGAGAAGGGGTGAAAATGAATGTACAAATGACCGAGATTATGGATGTATGTGAGTATGTTCCAGAATAAATCTCAACGGTAACTTGGTATACATATGACCATCAGGAGAAAAGAAAAACCTGTGCAGATGGAACATCGCAAGCCCCGCTAAGGTTGGGGAATGGGAGGGGATGTCATGTAGAAATTATGGAAAATAACTTATATTAATGTCGTCCGACTCCTTGGCTGAATGGTTATCCTAGTGGCGTTCGGTTCAGTGGGTCCTGGGTTTGATCCCCGGCCGGTTAGGGGATTTTAATCGCTTGTGAATAATTATTCTGGCTCGGGGACTGGGGGTTTGTGGTTGTCCCAACACTTCTTAATAATCAAGCAACATACTACACTACCAACCACGACAGGAACACGCAATAGTGATTATATTCCTCCATATAGGATTGGTGTCAGGAAGGGCATCTGATCGTAAAACAGAACCATATCCGCAAGTACGGCGCAGTTCGTTCCCTCAAATCTACAGATGTGGAAAAAGTGGTAGAAGAACCTGTATTTAAAAAAATGTCGGATCCATTGTTTATGTGTCGCTGAGATGAATTATTGTTACGCTCTGGATACCGTTAAAAGTCCACGTTCAGCCTCGCTTGAGACGGTGGTCTGAAATGCGCTTCAAAATAAATAGTCTAAAATAACCGAGATTAGTGTTGAATCCACTGAAACGATGATTGGTGGCAGTCACAGTGACAGTTGAAATCGTGTACATAGTATCTATAGTGCGACGTGTAAACACATATACTTATCACTTATTATATTTTTGATAGGGTCAAATACTTCCCAGTCAATTCGAACATCCATAACGATAAAGTTTTACTCGAAAATTAAATAATCTAAAACTTGAAATCAAACACATTTCAATAACTATAAAACTGCATCATAGATAATAAAATATCAATCAACATTTCAGAAAGGAATTCTATAAAAATTCACTTCACACATAACTAACTGGTAATACAAATCTTTAAGGTAAACATTAAGAAAATGCCGGGTACTGCAGCTAGTTACATTTATATTAAGTTATCCATAGATCGTAGATTTTATTTTAGGGGGCCAGAAGTTATATTTTGGCAGCCGGGTCCAGTATAACATTCGTTACACCCTTGCTCGATGTCATTGTCGTGAGCGCATTAAAAACATCGCATTGTCCCCCAACAAAATTAAATTACTTCAGCCAGAGGGACCGTCCAGGTAGAATTGAGCTTTCGTTGCTATATAACTGTACAATCCGATTGTGCAAATTGGAACGGAAGTCGCCTAGATGACACCACTTCTGAAGATCTGCAATTGGTAGCTGAGGTCGTAGATGATGATGATGATGATTAGTATTATTAATATTATCGAAGATAAAATAGTAATTCATTATCTGCTGTTCTGATCAAGGGGTGACCGCGTCGCTTATTTTCTACTTGTATGAGTGACATTAAATGTAGGTAATTTTCATGAGGCTTGATAATAATTTCGTGTGGCTTTTTCTAGCCGAGTTCAGCCCTTGTAAGACAGACTCTCCGATGGGGGTGGGCGCCATCTGCCATGTGTAGGTAACTGCGTGTTATTGTGGTGGAGGATAGTGTTATGTGTGGTGTGTGAGTTGCAGGGATGTTGGAGACAGCAGAAACATCCATCCCCCGAGCCAAGGGAATTAACTACTTAAGGTTAAAGTCTCCGACCCGGCCGGAAATCGAACCCGGGACATCCTGGACCTAAGGCCATCTCGCTAACCATTTAGCTATGGATCCGGACTGAGTCTTGGTGAAGGCATAGTTGCTTGTTGGGGTTTCGAGAGTGGGGTAAGGTTGTGAAGTGTGGAAATCAGTATCTGTTTCTGTCTACAGTGCTGTTAAAGTGAGGGTTCAGCTCAACCTCATGTGATAAATTTAAGAATTCACTTTTCTTTAGTTTGCATTTCACGTAAAACTGGAGGTCTCCTGTTAATTATCAGGTAAGTATCAAGTAAACTAACAGCTAAAACGGTTTTTTCTATTTTCTTCCCGAAGTAGGGAAGTGCCAAATACTACTTTAAAATATTTAGCCGTGAGACAGTATATTACGACTTTTATCTTATAGATCTTGTAGTGGATTATTTCCTAAGTCATTCGTTTAACAATAGTTCATTTGAAGATTCAGTCAGGATCACCAATCTTAATAGCAAGTAAGATTAAAATTTATATTAAACTTTTGAACGTTATTTGGAGATACGTTGTACTTTCTGCAAGGAATCCAAAACAGTCATGTGCTAACTATGGTATGCACAACCCCATATTTACAAGCTCGGCAGGAATTATTATTGTTTTAAGAACATTTTTAGTCTAATCAGACGAGAAAAATTCCTACCCTTTGAAGAATGGATGGATGGCCCCCAACGAAGTAAGCATTAAGAATTCTTAGGCCTCACAAGCCTAATACCATTAGGAGCAGAAAGAAGAAGAGTTGGTCAAGAGCGATCTGATATGAAAGATAAAAGCGAGGATCTCTCCAAAAAGGAATAGTGGAAGAAATTTTTCATACACAGTTAGAGAGTTCCCTAATCCTCAGCCCACACTCTCAAGTTTAGAACCGCTAGAACGCCTTTTAGTATCCACTTACTAGTCAGGGGATTCCGTCGCTGTATTCTTTGCCACCACGCACACTGGAGTGACACTTAACCCTTTTAGGCTAAGGTTTCATCAACGTGGGTTAAACCTTAACCTCTCAGTTTTACTGTTAATTGTGTTTCACCGGGCAAATTGGCCGTGTGGTTAGGGGCGCTCAGCTGTGTGCTTGCATTCGGGAGATAGTGGCTTCGAATCCCACTGTCGGCACCCCTGAAGATTATTTTCCCTGGTTTACCATTTTCACACCAGGCAAATGCTGGCGCTGTACCTTAATTAAGGCCGCGGCCGCTTCGTTCCAAATCCTAGGTCTTTCCTATCCCATCGTCGCCATAAGACCTAGCTGTATCAGTGCGACGTAAAGCCACTAGCAAAAAATTGTGTTTCATGAAGGAGGGTTAGTTTTAACTCTAGGTTAAGGCTGGGTTTAAGTCAACACCACCTTTCACCTAGGTTAAACTGTTAACTCGGGGCTAAAACCAAAATGGCTGCTTTAAATCAGGTGTCGG